>NC_057766.1:15201715-15312967 GCF_010389155.1 Erigeron canadensis | reverse complement strand
AGAGCAACCTGAAGGTTTTTGTTGATCCTAAGAAGCCAAACCATGTCTACAGGTTAGACAAGGCCCGCTATGGTTTGAAGCAGGCACCCGCCAGCATGGTATAATTCCTTATCTACTTTCTTACTCAAAGGGGCTTTACCAAAGGTACTATTGCCCTACCCTGTTTATCGTAAGCAAGTAAACATGTTTACTTGTCCAAATATATTTGACGACATTATTTTGGGTCAACCAGTCCAACTTTTGTCGAAATTTTTCATCTCTAATGGTCAATCATTTTGAAATGAGCATGATTGGGAAATGAATTACTTTTTGGGTTTACAAATCAAACATTACCAATTGGTATTTTATATTACAAGGTACGTACATACAGGATATGTTGAAAAAGTTTGATATGACTACATGTTCTTCAATTTCAACCCCAATGGCCTCGTACAAACATAAATGCTGATAAAAAAAATGGGAAACCATTTGACCAAAAGAGTATAGAAGCATGATTGGTTCGTTGTTGTATCTTACAGCATCTCGCCCAGATATAATGTTTGCAACATGTATGTGTGCTAGGTATCAAGCCGCTCCGACTGATTTACATTACCAGGCTGTAAAATGAATTTTTCGTTATCTGAAGGGTACACCCATCTTGGTCTCTGGTATCCAGGGATACTGATTCAATTACTGCCTATTCAGATGCATCATGCAGTTGTAAGCTTGATCGCAAGAGCACATCTGGTACTTTACAATTCTTAGGGGATAGATTGTAAGTTGGTCATCCAAGAAGCAAAATTGCGTATCACTGTTAACAGCAGAAGCGAATATGTAGCTGCTGCTAGTTGTTGTGCTCAAGTGTTATGGATGAAAACACACTTACCGACTATGGTCTGAATATGATCGTGTCCCATATATTGTGATTCACAAGTGCCATTGCAATGCTGTCAACTCCGTCAAACACTCACGCTCAAAGCACATTGATGTGAGATATCAGTTTCTCAAAGATCATGTTTAGAAAGGTGACATTGAACTCTACTTGTGGGATTTTGACCACCAACTCGCTGATTTTGTCACAAACCACTGGACGAAAAGAGGTTTAATTTCTTAACCTCTAACTGGTATGCTAATCTGATCCTTAATTACCTTATCATGGAAGGACTTCTTGGTTCATTGTTAAAAAAATATATAAAATTTTGAAAAATAACAAAAAGAGTTTTTAATTTTTCTTTCCTTTTACTTTAAGTGGCTTGCATATATTCTGTATGCAACCCTTCTTCATTAACTATTTATTTTAAAAGTGGTTTACATATACTCTATAGTACCCGTGTTTAAATGATGTATTTATTACTTCGTGGCTTATGCATACTCAGTGTATAACCCATGCTTATTTGTGTTATTTATTTTATAAATAGCTACATATACTATGTATGCAACCTGGTTTAAAAAGAAAACTTTTTATGTTTCCAAATTGAAATTACCTCATGTTGTTATACATATAAATTGATATAAGATAACATGGAATTGAACGCCTTTGTGTACTTCCAAGTGTCTTATATGAATGTATATGTGTAAAACAAGATGTTAATTGCAGATTTGTTACACCTGTTTCAAAAAACCTCAGTTGTTTGATATGAGAGCAAAGATTGAACGCCTTTGTGTACTCCATGATTATCTCATTTTGAACAATTGATTGAGTTCATTTTTTTAAAACCTGTTTGATTTCACACAAATCATTTTTGCTCCACCTTTTCTATGAAAACTTTCAAGATTTACTTTGCATAGATTAGGGGGAGTTTGTGATTTCAAAACTTCAAATTGTTTTTCAAATCATTTTTTTTACACACATTTGATGATTTTTCAAATGATTTTCATCAATTGAAGTTCGGTGTTTAGTTTGCACTTGAGCGATTCGTTCACTCATGATGACTTCATCATCACCGATGAGTTCTAACCCAGGATTATCACTTCTTTCTTTAGATTGTAAGGATTTTGAGTGATGATGATTCGTGCAACTAGGATGGAGGGAGTAAAGTCGAAAAGTGAGAGGTTATGGTGATAATGTTGTGAGAAAAGGGTTAAAGAATTGATACCCTTCTCTAAAATTCTCAAATCGCCGGTAACACACATTTCTATCGGATGTCATTTGTTGATATCTCGGTATTGAAGAAGCCTTCATGGACCCAATGAAGCGATGCACATCTTTACCTAACCACTCAAGTGTTTCTTAACAAATGCTTGTTTTATTTCTCACGGAGATTTTCTCATTTCTATTGACTCTTCATTTGGAAGACGTTGATATTGAAAATGGGTGACACCTGCTCCAGTCCCCGACTTCATTTGATCACTTTGTGTTTAGCTCTCGTGATTGATCATTAATTTGATCGTTATTCATTCTTTAGGACACATTTACGTCATATCTTTGTGATATACATGCATATCTTGTGATATAGCCCGAACATTTGTAGTGATATCTTAATTGATATTTCACGATGATCAAATGGAAATCCTACCATTGCTAACATCATTTCCAACTTTGAACGTAGGTCTCATAATGCATTTTTGTAACTATTGAGTTAACAAGAAGTCTATTGTGACCTTGGATTTTCCTAAAAGTCTTTAAGGATAGTAGACATGGTTATCGAACGCTTAGGTGACACTGACCATGGTTTACATTCTTGAAGCATTCTTGAGGTTGGAAAGCCAAAAGACCAAACTATGTTAGAGGTTTGCTTTGTGCTTTTCTCAATGATACATAGGAAATCCGATAAATGATATACATTTCTTTCGGTCATTTCATTAATCCATTCGATTTTTGAATGCAAACGGATCTTTCTTATCCGGTTTATTTTCTCATCACCCGAACACAGAAAACACCAACACCATGATACAATGTTTATCACAACTTCAATCTCACATTTTAGTCATCCATAGGAACAATTGGGTTGGATTATATGGTTAGATTGATGTTTTGATGGTTGATAATTCTCCATGAGCATAATGTCTAGATCTAGTCATGATTTTTTCTTTCAAACAATCAAATCAATCATGTTTGCATAATGACATTGTTCCCAACTTTGTCATTATGAGGGGGAGAAAATAGTATGATTGAATATTGATTAGGAGAAGAAATTAGAATGATTGATAGGACAAGGAGAAAAGTTTGTGTTTGGTTGTTTCAATTGCTTTCAGAGATACTATCATTCAGGAGAAAAGTTTGTGTTTGGTTGTTTCAATTGCTTTCAGAGATACTATCATTCAGCTTCAAAAATCGAAGAGACTGTAATTATTCATGGATTAAGGGGAAGCATGATTAATTCATAAGAGACTTGCCAATCCTCATTCAAATATTTACTCTCAAAAGTGCTTAAGATAATGTGACAAAGAAGAAACGCCTCAAAAGAGTCTTCATCAAATAAAGATCTTCACATCATTCAACAAACACTTTATCTAAAGCTACATGGCACACATCAAGGGGAGAGTACATGTTTCTGAAAATTCATTTCAAGATTTCAAAGAAAAGAATTCAAGATTCAAAGATTGAAGAATTCAAGACAAGTTCATACCTTCCACACCTCAAAAGACAACTCTGATTCATGATTCAACATCTTCAAAGATTCAAGACATACACACACTCATCATTCTCTGTTCTATAAGAACATTGAGAATCAACAAATGATTTAACTTTAAGAAGTCCAAGACCTAGACTGAATCAAGTTCTCCAAAGACAATGAGAAAGCTTTGAAGACTTGTTTCAACACACAATTGTCTTCATCACCGGGCTCATCAACTCATTCCTACAAGACAAAACAACACGTACTTCAGACCGAACAATATATCACTAAGGGGGAGAATGTTAGAAATCCAAAAATAGTGATACATTGTAATTTAAGTTATGGACATACTTGTTGTTAAGTCATGAGTTGATGATTTCTAAGGTTGAGGGCTAATAGTGTTAATTAGCATAGTTGGATAGTTTAGACTATAAATAACCCTCAATTCCTTAGAAATCATGACTTTTTGCATAACATAAGCATAACTCTTGACATAACTTTCATACTATTACACCTGAATAACACACTCTTGATCCCAATTCTCTCTCAACACACACACAACACCAAGAACACACACTAACCAACACCATTGTTGATATGAATTCGGTTGAAAAAATCGTGTTGATAACAGAGTCTTCTTATGACGCTGATTGATGATGGACCGATTTTGAGTGTGACAGGCAATGTCAACAGCTTCAGCCCACATGTTTGATGGTAACTTGGAATAAGCAAGCATTGTTCTTGCTGCTTCCACCAGCGTACGGATTCTCCTTTCAACGACACCATTTTGTTGCGGGGTACGAACACCAGAGAATTGGTGAGTAATGCCTTTTGATTTGCAAAATTCATTGAAGATGGCATTTTTGAACTCAGTACCGTTATCCGAACGGATATAACGGACAGGAAGTTGAAGATTCACTTGAGTGGAAGTGATGAAATCTATCAAATTTGAGTTGTTTCATCTTTTGAAGCAAGAAACTTGACCCAAGTATATCTTGAATAATCATCAACGATAACCAGAATATATCTCTTCCCGTTTCTGCTTTGTACTTTCATAGGCCCACAAAGATCCATGTGAAGCAAATGAAGAGGTGCCAAAGTGTGTGGAATTTTCTTTGGTTTATGAGAAGTTCTCTTGATCTTCCCAACTGCACAAGAAGGACAGACATGCTCACTTTCATATTTGTAGTCAGGCAAGCCTACAACAAGTTGCTTGTTGACTACAACATTGATGGTTTGATAATTCAAGTGAGAAAGCCTTCTATGCCACAACCAGAATTCTTCGAAGTAGCTTTTGAAACAAGACAGATATTATCAGTTGGTTGGTTATCATCAAGATTAACTATGAAAATTATCTTCACGATCTCCGCATAGGATATCAATTCCATCTAGAGTTTGGACTTGCACAGAGATTGTCAAAAAAGAACTTGAAGGTTGTTGTCACAGAACTGTCCAACACTGAACAATGACTCAGACCTTCAACATAATGAACTTTCTTAATGACAATTCCGTTTCTTTCAATATCTCCATAACCTAGAATTGGAGCGAAATTGTTGTTTCCGAAACGAACAGTTCCCATGAATCTTTCAACAAAATTCTTGAGCAATGATTTATTGCCAGTCATGTGTTTTGAACACCCGGAATCGAGTATCCATACACAGATGGTTATTTCCTGCAATCAAAATTTAACCGACTTTAGGTACCCACTTAAAGACGGGTCCTTTGTGGTTAGTTAATATAGGCAGGGGTATAACTTAGGAGATGCATACAAACATGCTTTCGAATCAACATACTTATTAACAAGCACATTATCAACAAGCACATTTGGATTAAGCAAACGAATATTAACACATGAATCAAAAGTAACATGTCTACCACCATTCAAACCATACAATAAAAGCGAGAATTAACATTGTTTACACCATCACAAGGCATTGCCTTGGCATCATTAACATTTGTTTTCAAAGATGACTTAAAAGATAAATTGTTTGAAACATCAAAAACAAGCTTCTTCTTACTACCCGCTTTTCTCCTTTGCCTTTTCTTCTTTTTCTCAACTTTAGTGATCTTAGGTACTAATGACTTAGCTACCCATTTAGACTCACTAATCAAGCTCTTTCCACCTGTTGGATTGACACTAAAAAGATTAGAACGAGAGTTTTGAAGCACTTTTATCTTTTTAGACTCTTTTAAAGGTGCATAAACTTCTTGTTTCTTAGGTTTATCGTGAGAAAACCAGCCATATCTATCCCTATATCTAGTTGCACCATTTGTAGTATCCCTAGTTAGCAAAACAGAGCTAGACCTAGACACTTTAGAAATTGAACTAGAATGAGAGCTAGACGAAGAAACATTTGAATTGATTTCCAGAAGTTTCACTTTGTTGTATTTGATTTTGGGATTGGTCTCATCTTGTTTGTTTTAACATGCTTTTCCGGGTAGGACACTTTGTTTTTAACTTATTGATTCTGGTTTGGTGACAGTCTTTGGTTCAGTCTTGATGAGTTTGGAAATAACCCGTTTCTTTGAATAATATGAAGTTGGAGCTTTGAAAAACGATTTTGGAGATTCCTCTTTTGATTCAACTTTGATTTTGGTAGATTCAATCTTTTTCTCAGTTTCAGAATCAAAAACATATTCGCCCTCCATGAATTTATCAAAATCATTTTTGGTGAATGGTGAAACCGGAGAGATTTTTAAAAAATCAGGAGTCTTGTTTTCCAACTTCACACTATTGGTAATCTCAGGAATGTAATCAACTTGAACTGAAACATCCTTGGTTTCACAAGAAAATTGAGTAGAAATATCAACACCTATACTAGCACAAAGCTTAGGGTGAACAACTAACTCTTCAGGAAACTCACAAGTGAAAACCTAAAGTAGTACCATATCAAAACTAAACTATGCGCAAGTTCGTCATAAGATAAATCAGATTGCACATAATCATCAGCTATTACAGTAGCAGCATTTTGACATGAACACTCAAAAGAATCAGTCAAGGTTTGGGTGGAGAAAACAGTAGATGAAACACAAGTAGTCTGAGTGGAATGATCTACTAAAAGACTGAAATCAGTTTGTGTAGAAACATTCACACAAACTTTCTTGATATCAACAACAACTGATTCATTCTTTGAATTCGGACTTTGAGACTGTAGATTATTAATAAGTTTTTGTTGAGATTCCACCTTTTGTTGTAAACCTTCTATTTGTTTTTCCAAAAATGTGGATGGAACATACAATTTAGTTGGTTTAGGTGGGGAAACGACAGATTCTTGGTTTTGAAAATTAGACGCAATCTCTTCTAATTCAAAAATTGATGACTTTTTCATTTCGTAAAAGTATTGATGGCATCATAATCAACCAAAAATTTATTGTTTTGAATTTTCTCAACTTCATCAGTCTCAAATTCGTCATCCAATGGACGAATGAATTGTTGAACCATACCAAGTCTCAAAAACTTTTAATCATACAAGGGTTCGATCTTGTCTTTGGCTTTTTGCAATGGAGTGATATTCTCAAATCCCAACCCAAGAAGAAGTTCTGATCTATCAATCTTTAACTTATTGAAATAGGCAGTGAAATCCAAAAGAGGGTTTTGTTCAACTTTGTACAACTTTTCTTGATAGAAAAGTATATTCTTTTTATGTTCCTCAATTTGTCTTTCAAGATTTTCAATCTCAATGCCTTTTAAAAAACAGTTATGATTTGAATCAGAAACTTTTCTTTCAAGTTCAATTGTTTTTGGTGTAGCTTCTTGAAGCTTCTTATTCAGAATATCAACATCCATTTGTCTCGCATTTGCACGAAGCCATTCATTGGTCTTTTGAACTTCAAGATCTTGATTGGCTTTTTCAAGATCAAGAGTGGTGTTTTCTAAATTATGACACTTTTCCAATAACTTAGAGTCAGGAGACGCATTCATTTCACATTCTTTAACCAACATATGTTCTTTATAGTTTTGAAATTCTTGTTTCATAGCATCATACTCAAAAAGTAATTTAGAATTTTCTTCAAGAAGTTTTGTGTACTTCCTTTTTGAAAATAAATGCTATTTTTCAATTTCTTGTTTTTGTTGGCTAAAGAAGTGTAATGATTCGTCAAGTTTGATAAGGCAATTCTACAAGACTCTTTATCCTTAATTGATGAAAAAGTAGAGTCGAGATTTACCTCATCATCGGGATATTCCTCGTCACTGTTGTCAGCCTCCAATGCTTTGTCTTTGCTCAACGTTGTCATGAAACATACATTTGCAGACAGATCTTCATCTTCATCATCAGTCAGTAAAAGCCACTTGTCATCTTCAGCAATCAAGGCTTGACCGGCTTCAACTTGCTTTGCCAAGAGCATCTTCTGCTTGTAGTATTCATAATTCTTCTTGCGAGGCAGCTTGCAATCCACAGCAAAATGACCAGGAATTCCACAGTTGTAACGCTTTTTGTCAGATTTTTTTCCTTTCTCCACGATTTGCTTCTCAGCTCCTGCTTTCTTATCTCCTTTCTTGGAACCAGTTGTTTCACCTTGTTCAAAACTCTTGTGATGATATTGTTCCTTCTTTGGAAATGCACTTGTTGATGAAGTTCGAAGATTGTTGTTAGTTGGCCTCGCTTTGAAATATTTTTTCTTGAAATGCTTAGTTACAGCGGCAAGAGCTTGGTAGAATTCATCAGGAACACCATCTCTTGGAGCCAAGTAATCTTCTCCCTTCTCATCAGACAAAGAAACAACAGTCATTTGTCTTTTAAGAGCCTCAGAAACCTTTCGTTCAACAACCAATGCCAAAGGATCAGTAGATACAACTTCTGGCACTTTGTTGAGTGAATATTTGCTTAGAACTTGTGGCTCATTCAACTTGAAAGATTCATAAAGAGTATGAATGGTGAATTTGGTCAGATATTGATGTTGTTTGATTTGAGTCCCATAATCTTCCCATTCGGGACCAAGTGCTTTGATAAATTTGATGTTCAGCTCAATCTCAGTTCATTGATCACATTGCAAAATCTGTAGTACACGGACTCAAGAGATTCATTTGGTGATTTCTGAAAATTGTCAAACTCAGTTAAGACATTTGTCAGTCGAATTGTTGAGGTTACATCAGAACCTTCCATTTGTCTAGCAACTTCATCCCAAATCTCCTTTGTTGTGTCATAAGAATCAACTGAGCCATAGATCTCATCAGGAAGTGCTTGATAGAAGCATGATCTAGCTCTGTTGTCAGCAGCAGTATGATCTCTTTGTTCGGCATTCAAAAGATCAGGAGTCAAAATAGCACCGGTAGTAGGATGACGATGCGTAGCAAGTCCATTCATGATTGAATCCTTAAGCATGTGACCATTAGTCTGACGTTCCACATAATCCATGAACCTTTTCTTCCAAAGTCCATAATTACCACGATAAAGAACTCGAGGTCTTGTATCAGTACCCAGAGACAACGCTTCACGAGTAGTTATTTGAAATTGATTTGAATTGAGAATTGAATTGATTTTTGAAGAAGAAATGAAACGATCTAATTTGGAATGAAATGACACGATCTGAATTGAAATCGTTTAAGAAAGTGAATTGAAACAATTTAGAAGAAGTGATGATGAAACGATCTAATTTGTGCAGGAATGAAATGATCTCAATGTTCAGGAATGAAACGATCTAATATTGAACTAGGAATGAAACGATTTAAATTGAAATGATCTTGAGAAGAAGAAAATTCTAAGTATTCTGAAATGATTTGGGCAGAGTTTTGGTATGAATTGGAATGAAATGAATTGAGCAAAACCAATCACGAAGATCAGTTACCCAAGAATATTATGATTCCCAAACACAACTCTTCACGATTTACTCAAACCAGAGAATGTTCCAGTAAAACTTGAAACGATCTAAAAAAGATCGTTCTGGTTTCACAAAAACTGAAACGATCTAAAAGAGATCGTTTTGGTTTCTTATCAGGATTTCTCAACAACTTGATTAATTTCAAGAAATTGAATTGACCAGAACCAATCCAAAGGATCAGTTAGCCACAATCAACACTTCTCACCACAACCACACTTGTCAAAACGATCAAATTTGAATCGTTTTACAAGCCACAACACTGAAATGTAAGTATCAAGGAAAGAAAACTGAAACGATCTAAATGAGATTGTTTTAGTTTCACAAGGTCGTCTTCAACCTCTGAACATGAACAACTCCATTGACGATTTTTAAAACTTCAATATCTTTTGATTTTCTAAGAATTGGAACATGAAACCACTTGCAAACAGTTTGTTTTCACCTCAACAATGATCCGATTAACACAATTTAGCTTATAACACAACAGAATCAAATCCCAAATTTTAGCGCCAAAAACTCAAACTCTGAACTTTTGATCCAGATCGAATTAGAACATGAACTTGAGAGGATTATGTTATTAACTATGAGAAATCGATCGGTGAACAAACATTTGTGATTTTATGTGATTTGAGAGGTTATTTTTGAATTTTCAGTGAGAAAAAAAATGAACAGAAACAGGATTAAAAAAACGAATTATAAGGTGATTGTTTGATGAATTGTGATTGAATTCAGTTATGGATCGAGATCAAAATGATGTTGGCTCTGATACCACATGTAGCAACACGATTTTATCATTTGAATTCACATCAAAAATGGCGTTTGGTTAGTGTGTGTGTTCTTGGTGTTTGTGTGTTTTTGAGAGAGAATTTGGATCAAGAGTGTGTTATTGATATGCCAAGTATTAAGTGTTGTTGATTTCTAAGGGATTGAGGGCTATTTATAGTCTAAACAAACTAACAATGCTAATTATCACAATTAGCCCCTCAACCTTAGAAATCATCAACTCATGACTTAACAACAAGTAAGTCCATAACTTAAATTACAATGTATCACTACTTTTGAATTTCTAACAAACCCATCCTTGGATGGGTTCCCAAACTGAACTAATATCTTATTTAAATGCAGGGCTATCACGATGCACATACCTGGCACTTGGACAGTGGGTGTTCCAAGCATATGATCGGATGTAAGTCCCTGCTATGTAGCTTTAGGACAAGCGTTGGTCCTAGTGTTACATTTGGAGATGATTCCCAAGGAAGAACTGAAGGATTTAGTATTTTGTCAAATGATCCCCTTACTTTTAGAAGAGTGTCTTATGTGAATGGCTTGAAGCACAATCTGATAAGTGTGAGTCAATTGTGTGATGCTGGCTATGAAGTAAGATTCTGAGCTGATAATGGCATTGTTCTGGACTTGGAAGGTAATGTGGTGTTAATTGCTGAGAGAGATGATTTCTTGTATTCTTTTGATATGAGAAGTGCAACTGTGACAAGAGAAGTATGTTTCATGTCAAAGAATCAAGATGAGTTGAAATGGTTTTGGCATAAGAGGCTGTCTCATATGAATTTCAAAGACATCAACAAGTTGTGTAAGAAAGAGTTGGTGTCTGGTCTGCCAGTGATAAGGATTTGCTGCACATGGATCTGTTTGGACCAATAAGTACTCCTTCATTTAATGGAATGAGGTATACTTTGGTCATTGTTGATGAATATTCAAGATATACATGGGTTTTCTTTTTTAAGCATAAGAGTGATGCAGCTGATAGTATTATTCATTTCATCAAGCAAGGCTGAAATACTATACAAAAGGCCTGTTAGGCAGTTGAGGAGTGACAATGACACTGAATTCAAGAATGTCACTCTCAACTCATTCTGCAGTGAAAAAGGTATTTCACAAGTGTACTCAGCAGCAAGAACTCCCCAACAAAATGGAGTTGCAGAAAGAAGAAACAGAACCCTGATTGAAGCTGCCACATCCATGATGGCATAAAACAATGTTAAGCCTCATTTTTGGGCTGAAGCTATTCACACAGCCTGCTTCACTCAAAACAGATCTCTTATTGTGAAAAGACACCAGAAAACTGCATATGAACTTCTCAGGGGGAGAACACTAGAAATTGGTTTCCTAAGAATGTTTGGCAGTCCTTGTTACATTCTGAATCAGAAAGACCATCTTGGCAAGTTTGAAGAAAAAGCAGATGAAGGCATCCTACTTGGATATGCCACAATGATGAAGGCCTACAGAGTGTACAATAAAAGAACCAAAACTATTGAAAACTTTGTAAACGTGACATTTGATGAAGGCTTCTCCAAGCCAGACTGCTCTCTACTTGAAGATGACAATATTGATTTTGAAGAACTGGTTGTTCCTGAAAATGAGCCTCCCTCTAATCTACCAATTGAAAACAAGAATGCTCAAACTCAAGGGAAGCAAGTATTTGAAGAAGAAAAGTTACTTATTTTTGAAAATGTGCAAGCTGATCCTTCTCAAGAAATTACTCCAGCGAATGACTCCCAAGCTGACTCTGTTCCATCAACTCCAATCCATGCTGACCATTTGATTCCTCAAAATGATCAAGCTGGAACGTCTAATGTGAGTCAGCCCATTGTGCAAGAATCAAATAATACCCATCATGTAACTAAATGGACAAGGAGTCATCCAATCAACCAAATCATTGGTGATTCTTTATCTGGTGTAAAAACAAGAAGGAAGGCAACAGGCAATTTCTTCATGTTTGTCAATTTTGTGAGTAAAATGGAACCAACTGAGGTTGCTGAAGCTCTGTCAGATCCATCTTGGGTAAATGCGATGCAAGATAAATTAACACAGTTTGAAAGAAACAAGGTTTGGGAACTTGTTCCAAGACCTCATCATTCTAAAACTGTGATTGGAACCAAATGGGTCTACAGAAACAAGATGGATGAAAGAGGAGTTGTGATCAGAAACAAGGCAAGATTAGTAGCTCTTGGATACAGACAAGAAGATGGGATTGACTATGATGAAACCTTTGCTCCAGTGGCAAGACTGGAAGCAATCAGAATGTTTTTGGCTTACTCTGCTCACAAAGGCTTTAAGGTTTATCAAATGGATGTGAAAAGTGCTTTTCTGAATTGGAAATTGGAAGAAGAAGTCTATGTTGAACAACCTCCAGGTTTTGAAAGTTCAAAGTTTCCTAATCATGTGTATAAGCTTGACAAGGCTCTCTATGGCCTCAAACAAGCTCCAAGAGCATGGTATGATACTTTATCTAAATTCTTATTAGAAAACAAGTTCAAAAGAGGTAATGTTGACAAGACTTTATTTGTGAGAAAATACAATGGTGATATTTTACTTGTACAAATATATGTAGATGACATAATTTTTGGTTCTAGCAGTGAAAAACTTTGCAAAAAGTTTTCTAAATTAATGTCTAAAAAGTATGAGATGAGCATGATGGGAGAACTTAACTATTTTCTTGGTTTACAAGTTAAACAAACCAAAAATGGTATTTTCATAAATCAAGGAAAATATGTTAATGATTTACTGAACAAATTTGGTTTTAGTGATTGCTCACCTATGAAAACTCCTATGGGAACTGGTGATAAGCTTAGTGAAGATAAAAGTGGAAAACCCACTGATGTCACTGCTTACAGGGGTATGATAGGCTCTCTACTTTACTTGACTGCTAGTAGACCAGATATTATGTTTGCTACATGTCTATGTGCAAGATATCAGGCTAATTGTAAAGAATCACATCTTAAGGCAGTGAAGAGAATCTTTAGATACCTTAAAGGTAGTCCCAATCTGGGTCTTTGGTATCCCAAAGACTCTGGGTTGGATCTAATTGGCTATTCAGATTCTGACTTTGCAGGCTGCAAGATTGATAGAAAAAGTACTTCTGGAGCTTGTCAATTGCTTGGCAATAGACTTGTAAGCTGGTCTAACAAGAAGCAACATTCAGTTTCCATCTCCACAGCGGAAGCTGAGTATGTTGCTGCTGGGAGCTATTGTTCACAAATTCTGTGGATGCAATTTCAGCTACAAGATTATGATGTCACTGCCTCAAAGACTCCTATCTTTTGTGACAATACAAGTGCTATAGCAATCTCCAACAATCCAGTACTTCACTCTAGGACCAAGCATATCGATATCAGATATCACTTCATTAGAGATCATGTGATGAAAGAAGATGTTGAACTGCATTTCATTCCAACTGAGAATCAGCTTGCTGATTTGTTCACCAAGCCATTGGATGAAAACATGTTCAATTTTCTAATAAGTAAGCTGGGAATGCTAAATATGTAAAAGGCAGTGTAACTAATGATAAATTCAACCCCTTTAAATTTTGTTAAATTTTAAGGGCAAGCTGTGTTTGACTCAGACTACTTGTTGTTACTTGGTAAAAATCAAGTTAAAATGGGTAAGCTGAGTCTGACCCAGCTTGGGAGCTGTTTTTATTATTAAATATCTTAGTGCGTTTTATTATTTTGCATATATTATTTAGTTTAACTTATATATCTTTTCCTGATCAATGAGTGAGTAACACGTGTGGAGGGAACGAACTTTTACTGCAAAAGTACCCCCACTGGTTGTTCTCATCCAATCAAATCATTTCTCTCTCTTCCCTCCAAACGGTTATTTTAAAATATGCATACATATATATATATACACTCTGGCTAACCCTTGTCCCAAACAAATTGTATTTTTCACACTCTTATTTTTCTCTCATCTTATTTTAACCTAATCTGTGTTCTGTTCCTTCAAATTTTTTAATCGTCTTCTTTTGTTCTTCAATTATCTAATTATAAATGGCTTCATCATCATCATCTCAATCTGCTAATAACTCTAACAATAACGATTCCTCATCTGAATCTGGGTTTCTACACCCAGCTCCGGTAAGCGCAGTCAAGCTTTCACCCTATGTTGTGGGTTCTGATGTAGTTATAAGCCCAACTAATCTTGATACTGGTAAAATCAAGATCATCAATCTTGTCTCCGCCAATGTTCATCCACCTTCTTGGGCAGAAGGTTATGATGAAATTGTTGCCTTTTTATGGCATACCCCTTTGGCAAGATATTGATTGAAAAGCCAGATGTGGCGTACCAGGACATGCTTTGCGAGTTTTGGGCAAACTGTGTGGTGGGTCAGACGAAGAAAGGACATGCCGTAATTCGAGGCACCATTCTTAATGGTAAGAAACAGGTATTCATTACTTTAAGAAGACTTAGGTCTGCTTTTGAACTGTCTTACATGCCTGAAGATGATTATGAAAATGTTGTTTCTCACACTGAAGCCAAAAACATTTTACCTATTTGTGGATATTCAGGTCCATTGGCTTCAGTAGTTAAAATGAAATATTTAACTGGCATTTGGAATTATCTTCTAAGTACCTTATGTAAATCTTTACAAATGAAGGCAGGCAGTTTTGATCAGCTTAATGTTCTTGAATTACAACTTTTTCATTCCTTGGTCACTATGACCAGAGTAGATTATCCAAGACTTATATTTAAAGACTTAGTTGGCCGGGTCAATAATAAGACTTTTACCATACCTTATGGTATAATTCTTGGTCTCATCATCGAAGCAATTGTTGATGGCGACTTTAGTTTGGCAACTGGCCAGACTGTGGAGTGCAAGGCCATTAATACTAATATTTTTAACAGTCCCAAGGTAACTGCGCAGGGATTAACCGAAGCAATGCAGGTTTACCTTGATTTTTGCAGGAGAAGACAAAGGGAACAAGCATTAGAGGAAGCTGCCTCTCCTTCGACGCGATCTGAGTCCAACACTCAATCTGCCAATCAGGAGAGTCAAGGTACTCAATCTCTTGAACCTTTAAACTCTTCCAAATCTACTCCTTCTTCTTCTTCTTCTTCTGAGGGTGAAGAGTTGGCCACAACATCAGCCACTCTAGCCACACCTGCAACCACCATTTCCAAATCCGCCTCCAAAAGACCCATTGTTGAGGACTTAGTACCTCGCAATGTATACAAAAAGAAAAGGTCCAAGAGAAATATATCAGCTTTAGGGGTTGACAAAACAACCATAAGAATTAAAGTCTCCCAAGGTACATTGGAAGCTGAGGAACGTTCCAAAGCTGACTCTGCCACCCAAGCTGATAAGCCGGATTCACCACACCCATCTGCACTCTCCCAAAAGAGTGTAGACGAGTCAAAGGGAACAACTACTTCTGTCCAACCCTCCAAACAGGGTGAAGACATTGAAACAAAGACCTCCTCCCAAGGTTATACTGTGTCTAAGCCTAATTCACCATCATCAGCCTCCCAAAAGGCTGATGATATCACTAAAGGGACACCAGAGGATCCTGCCCAGATCCAAAAAGAGTCAGAATCTGTGCACATGTTGACTGAGGATGATCAACCAAAGGATGTTAGTATCGAACGCCTAAGTGACACTGCTCTCATTCCCCAAGATGGTCAGACTCCTACTTTCTTACACTCTGAGTCTACACTGGCTGTCAATGCCCCTTCTAGATTACAAGGAGGGGTACATGCCTCAATTCTCCCTCGTGATACTTTGGTGACACAACACACCTCTGTTGAAGGGCAATCATCTACCCTTAACATTACACCTACAGGGTCTGTGTCTGCATCTGTCCTTGGACAGAGGGATCCTGTAGGTTACATGGCTCTCTTTAGGGAGGTCATGTTAGCCCTTTGTGCAGCAAAGGGAACCATTGATGGTCCTCACGATGTCAATGAGAATCAGATCACTATCTCCGGAAGTGATTCTTCATTCGATGATGTGCTTGCCCATCCATCCTCAAGGGATGCTCTGATGGAAGATGCTAATGGAGGTGTTGATCAAAATCAAGATCAACAAATTCCCACTGGCCTCAATCTGAATTACATGTCAATCCTTCTCAGATTGTTCAGCACATCATCATTTTTGAAAGATCTGCTCATGAGACTCATTCTCATGAGAAAATGCACCAAAACTTCCTTAGCCTCCACCCCCTTCTATATGAGCCCAATGACCCTGATTTTAAGGATTGGAGGCTGCTCTTTCCAGAGTCAGTGGCCTTTAGGCCAACTGCAAGTCCTTCCCAAGCTGCCACTATCTCATCCTTAGATATGGTAAATCAGCTCACTGAGCTCATATCAACCTCTAAGGTTGAGAACTTAAAGTTGGTTGAAGGCTTGGTCAAGATCCAAAAGGATCAGGAATTGACAAATAAAAAGGTAGAGAAGTTGTGTCAAGATCACAAAGAAACTGAAGAAAGGGTGATAAAGGCACTTGAGAATATGGAGAAGAGCCAGAGCAAGCTGATAGAGTCTCTTGATGAGTTGACTAATGCAATGATTGAACAAAATGAATTAAACATGAGTACTCTGGGTCAGATTGAGAAGAATGCAATCAAGTTCACTAGAGATGTATCCATTGAACTAAAAAATTCCAACAAGTCACAAACTGAATTCAAGAAAGAGTTAGTGGATATCTCTAAAGGTGTACAATCTAACATGGTCAACCTTCATAATGATTTTATTGATCTACACAGATCCTGGTCTGCAAACAACTTCAGAATTGACAAGTTAAATACAAGACTCAGTGGAATCTTTGCTACTCCAGTAAGCTCCTTCCCTCTTGATGATGACAAAAAGGGGGAAAAGAAAAGAAGTGAAAGGAGTGAGGCTGAAATTGAGCAAGAATTATTATATGACTTTTGAAGATCTTGAATGAAATTTGTTGATGAAGACTCTTTCGAAGCTTTACTTCTTTGTCTTGAATCTTCCAATCAATCTTTCAACTTTTGTAGCTTTGATCTTTGTCATTTTGACTTAAACACTTTGGAGAGTAAACTTTTTGAACAAAACTTGAATTAATCATGCTCCCCCTCAATTAACGAGTATAAGCATTTTGGAGCATCTTTGAATATCATATTCTTATCTTTGTAATTATCCTTTTTCAAGTCAGGAACTCAATTTTGAAAATGAACAACTCAAATCTGAAAATCTGAGCTCAATTGACTAAAATTCCATTAAGTGCAAGTTTTCCCATCAATCCCATACACTAAATATTTTCTCTTATCCGTAACCTCCATACACTCACTACAACCTTCTTACTAACTCCATGTTTGCACTTTGTAAGCTCAAAGGTTTTCTTTCTCAATCAATCATAATCTTTTTCTCCCCCTCATAATGACAAAATTGGGAACCAATGTCATTATGCAAACATTGATTGATAAAACACAAAAAGAAATATCACAAGTTAAAACTAGATTTGCATGGAGATATATCAAATAACAACACATCAACCCAATTCAATAGTCCTAGCCCAAAGAATCCAAAGGGTAACCAAAATGTAAGGTTGAAGTTGTTGGTGGTTTTTGTGTTTGTGAGATGAGAAAGGGAGAAACCGGATAAGGATGATCCATTAACATGTTCAAAAATCAAAAGGATTAATGAAATGACCGAAAGAAATGCATGACATTTTTCAGATTTCCTATGTATCATTGAATTATGCACAAAGCAATTTTCTAACATAGTTCGGTCTTGTAGCTTTTCAACTACGAGATTGCTTTAAAGAATAGAAATCATGGTTAGTGTCACCTAAGGCGTTGGATAACCACAATCTATTATCCTTAAAGACTTTTTAGGAAACATCTAAGGTCACTGATAGACTTCTCGTTCACTCAATAATCAAATAAATGTAATTATGAGACCTACGTTCAATGTTGGAAAAGATATTAGCATTGGTAGGATTTCCATTTGATCATAGTGGAATATCAATTAAGATATCACTACAAATGTTCCGGCTATATCACATAGATATGCAATAGTATCACAAAGATATGACTCAAATGTGTCTTAAGATAAATGAATAAGGATCAAAATAATGATTAAGCAAGATAGCTCTAGACACAACGTGATCAAATGAAGTCGGGGACTTGGAGCAGAATGTCGCCCTTATTCAATATCAACATCTTCCAAATGAAGAGTCAATAGAAATGCGAAAATCTCCGTGAGAAATGAAACAAGTATTTGTTAAGAAACACTTGAGTGGTTAGGTATAGATGTGCATCGCTTCATTGGGTCCATGAAGTCTTAATCAAGATATCAACAAATGACATCTGTAACACCCCAACTAAGACGGAACAATGAGATGTACAGAAAGTCGAGTATTCAAAACAAAGGATTATAAATAACATTCACCATAGCTTTATTTGATAAAAATAATTTACAATGTACAAACATGTGAACCAATTTCCAAGTACAAATGCGTCCACCATACTTGGATATTAAGTCCACGAACCAAATAACAAGCACATGAAATAGTAAACTACAATGATCAAGGCGGATTCCATTGCCTATCACAAGGTTTGATCTTTGACTCCAAAGTGCAATGCAAATAATCATGAAGCATATAAAATCCTCAATGCTTAAGCTTATTTCCTGAAAAGCATGAAGAAAAAGTGTCAACTACGAAAACGTAGTTGGTAAGTGCATAGGTTTTTTATATAAATCTTGGTACATCACCGTTTTAATACTTAGAAAATCGATTACTATTACATTTCGAAATATCCAAACCATATGATCGACAAAATTTTCATATCATGTTATCAAGTTTCCAAATACCATAACGTCCATATCAAGACTTGGAAAAATCCATAGTAAAATTTCAGGTTCTCATTTGTCAAATCATCATGAGAGAAAAAGTATATAAATCGATTAATCGTATATCATACCAAAATCATTCGGTTACCAAAATCATTTCAATATCACCAATTTCAACGTCTTTCAAGATATCATATGAGGGACAACACCCAATCCGTATGTTCAAATAATTTCCAATTATACACAATATTAATATCAATTTCACTTAGCCACAAGGGCATAATTCAATATCAATTTCATTTAGCCACAAAGGCATAATTTACATAATTTTGGTGAGTAAATGGTTGAGCCATTACTACTACCATTTTATCAAGTCCAACAATATATATAATTCATTTCATGGCACAAGCTGTCGATCAAGTGCCGTATTAATAATAATAGGGTCGTGCCATGGAGACGACCATTCAAATTTAAGGTAGCTAGAACACCGCGTGGTCGGACTGGGAATGATGGTCGTCACAAAGGCAAACAAACATCCCACCATTACACGTTGGGTGGGTGGACGAATCCTAGTTGCGCAACTCTCTAACTACAGGCCTCCACTTTCGGAGTAAATAGTAGTGTACCGAAAGAAAACGGGTTGACAGAACTCAAGCTCATCATAAAACATTTATCACCTTGAACATACGAAACAAGTTCATTTCACAATCATATTATCAAAATCATTTTATCTATATATATGTATATAAAAGCATTTTCATTTATATATCATGCTTTTCACCACGATAGTCAAACACATAAAATAGTTTGAAAGGGGGATATGACTCACCATGATATGCCGCATATTATATTCACTTATCCAAAATGGGTACTTCCCATCAATCGTTCCATCATACATCCGTCACGTTTCTCAATCACATTTCAAAGCCAAGACTATCCCTACGATAGGACTAATACACGTAAGTTCCTATCTTAAGCCATCACTTGGAAATACCACTTTCATTATGTTTCTATCAATTGTGGGATCCAAGTATAATGCTAACATTCGCATCGTTTTGGTTGTAGAGATTGATGGTGTAAAAGGTTACTTTAATTACATGCGTAGTTATAAGTTGTTAGATTTTTGGTAACTTGACTTCATTTGTGGTTTCACTTGGCATCTTAGGTTATCATATAGAAATGTCATATTACGTTATGTTATCCTTATTCATCATTTGTTGTATAACCGATTTTAGCGCGAATTAGCATTTGTGATATCATTATATAGCATGGTTAACATAATTACTTATGCCTATTACACTTAATTATCTTTGTTTTATTTTGATTACACTTATCTCATGAAATTAGTTTAAGTGTTGTGGGCCATTATCAATTGGGCTAAAATGTGATGGGTTTTTAAGTGACTTGGGCTTAATTTAGTTATTGGGCTTAACCTTATTTGGGTTATGTGCTTAATGAGTTATATTGGTTATTGGACTATATGGTTTGTTGGGCCAGTGGGCCTACTGATTTATATTCCTTATGGGCTCATTAGTTGGGCCGGGCTAGCCCATTAACTCCTTAGTGCACCATTTAGCCCATTACACTAATGATTAGCTTCTTTCAAAATTTTCTGTTTTTACTTCACATTTTTATGAAATATTGGCTACTATTTTGGGATCAAGCGGAATTATTTGGACCTTCATGATTTTTACACAGTGACTTATATGTATCTAGAATTTTTGTGAAGTTTTGGTGAATTTTTAGATAATGTTTGGTGTCCTTAAAAATTATCCAAACACAAACTGTCCCGAATGGGCACTGCTTGCGACATCAGAAGTTTTATAAAATTTCTTGATGTTCAGATTGTTAGAAAAATCCTATGATTTTATTTTAACTTCACGACACATTGACATTAATTTCCACCAAGAATGACCTCCTGGAACCTTATGGATTAGGAGATAAAAATTGTTAAAGTTTATAAAATATTCAGACAAAATAACAGTTTGACCAGTTTCAGTAGAAAAATCATATTTTGAAAGTTTATTTTAACAACTTTTATTTTGAAAGTTTTTCTTGAAAATGCCCTCACATGTTCAGTTTATTCGTTACAAGACAGAAGATGGATTCTGTTAGCTTACTTTGTTTGCCCAGTGCATGCCTTTACTTTATGGCTTCACCCAATACTTATTTTGGCAAACCCAATACATTTTGTTCATCCTAATTCATCTCTTAATCTTTCATTAGTGTTTTCTCCAGATTTTATTTTATATTTTATGGACAAATCATGTGATGAAAGTGATGAATTTATATTTATGTTCTTGTGATTTCGGTTAGTGATTTTTATGCATTGTTTTGTCTTGAATTCTTATAAAATCCTTATTTCTTGTACTAACTTCATAAATCCCAGATTATTAACATGTATTTTAACATCAAAACATATATGAAATCATCAATTAAAGACCCATCTCAAATCCCAAATTAAAACAACTCAAACTAGTACAAATCTAAGCATGCATGTAATCATCTCATCATTTTAACAACAAATCTTTATCCATCTTCAATTCAACAACTTAAAAAACATATTTTTATGAAAAACTCCAGAAATATATTCATCAAAATATATAAAAATACAACCATATTTCAAAGGAAAGATCACTTTAAAATCTATTTAATCTATGACAACACCTTTGGGTCTTAAACTAGTTGAATCCTTGAATCTTTCTTCTAGATTTCAATATGCATGAGCATGAGGAAGAAGATTCTATCAACTTGCCTTCATCAAGTGTATTTTCAAGAAGAAAATCAAAGAAAAACATGATCTTTGATAAAGATCTTTTAGTATATACAAAAACAAGATATATTAAATAATGAGATGATGAGTTATACTCTTGATGAACTCAAAATGGAGGCTGTTTTGGACAGCCAAACCCACGACCATATGACCCCAAAATGGGCTCCTTAGCTTGCTTTAACACACCCTTGAATGATCTAGCATGAACCCTTATTATTATAGTTGATTCACTTAAGATTTTTGAGCTCTAATTTGTGTTGTAAGAATCGAAAATGAGAAGAAGAGAAGGAGAGAAAAGTGCATAAAATTTGAGAGGAAAAGAGAGAGAGAAATGGGATGGAGTGTGTGTTGGAAGTGTGAAAGGAGTGATGGTGGAGTGAAAGGTGTGAAGGGGTGTATTGGGAGTGTAAGAATAAGTGGTGTAGTTGATTTTTGATTGGGTAAAGGGTTTTGGGATATGGGGGCCGGTTTTGGTTAAGGAAAAATAGAGGTGATTTTTGAATTTTAAAGGTATAATGTAAGTGTATATGTGTATGTGTATGTGTATGTGTTGTAAGTATGGGTGCATGTATGGACTTCCAGGTTAACTAGTTAGTAGTCTTTTAAAAGACTTGTGTGATTATATGAATATGTATATATATGGCCGTATATATGTGTATGTGTTCATATATATTTGTGTTTTAATTTGTTAATTGCCTCTTTGTTTATAAACTTGCATTTTATATAACATATATATATATACACTTATTATTATTCAACACTTTTAAATGCATATTAGCTTATAAATATATTTTTAGATGGTCATCATATATATATATATTTGTGTTTGCATATACTTAGATTCTCTTGATGTTTAAATGGTTGGACATCTATAAGGATTTCTTGATTGTTATCACAACTTGTGAGTCTTGTACAAATATTTTTTGCAACTTAACTTGTGAGTCTTGTAAAATGAATAGAGTGGCAATAGGGATAGCTTCACGGAGTCGTACAAATGTGAGAGTTCATATAGGTTTTATCACGACCTTTCGGTTACTTACGGGCTATTTAACCTCCATAGTTGGGGGCATCTATTTCTTGGTGCCCTAAATATCACTTGATTAGAAGCTTTGAAAGAGTTATAATTGTCGCTCACTTCCTGAGACGACTTGAGATTAATTGTAAGAAATCACTGTGGGTTGTCCAGTCTGCCTAGATCAATGTTAAGTAATGGGATGATGACAAGAATATTAATACGGAGGTGTAATATGAGCAAACGGTTCGCAACGTGAGTTATAACAAAAATAGTAAGAGACGTTGGAATATCAATCGTTGGTGGCCACTCATTTCTCATTGTCACTTTGTACACTTTCCTTTATCGTTTGCTTTCTCAAATAAAGTATCCTCTACTGGCTCCTTGCCTACTTCTAGCTTTCTTTGGTTTGATGTTGGACACGTTTGCCGCCAACAGAAAATATTGATTCTGTTAGTGACTAATCACTTGTTAAGGGATTACCCCCTTAACAAGGGTGATGCTAATCCGGGATGCTGAGTTGTATTAAAATTTGCAAGGGTACATGTAATCAACACGATTTATCAACCGAATTCACATCAACAATGGTGTTTGGTTAGTGTGTGTGTTCTTGGTGTTTGTGTGTGTATTGAGAGAGAATTGGAATCAACAGTGTGATTTTTAGATGTAATTGTATGAAGAATGTGTTGTTAATATGCCAAAGTTATGATTTCAAAGGAATTGAAAGCTATTTATAGTCTAAACTAACCAACTATGCTAATTATCACAATTAGCCCCTCAATCTTAGAAATCTTCATCTCATGACTTAACTACAAGTAAGTCCATAACTTAAATTACAATGTATCACTATTTTTGGATTTCTAACATTCTCCCCCTTAGTGATATATTGTAAGGTCTGAAGTACGTGTTGGTTTGTCTTGTAGGAATGAATTTGATGAGCCCGGTGATGAAGACAATTGGTAAGTTGAAACAAGTCTTCAAAGCTTTCTCATTGTCTTTGGAGAACTTAATTCAGTATTGGTTTTGGACTTCTTGAAGTTAAATCATCTGTTGTTTCTCAATGTTCTTATAGAACAGAGAATGATGAGTGTGTGTATGTCTTGAATCTTTGAAGATTGTTGACTCATGAATCAGAGTTGTCTTTTGAGGTGCGGAAGGTATGAACTTGTCTTGAATTCTTCAATCTTCAAATCTTGAAGTCATTTCTTTGAAATCTTGGAATGAATTTTCAGAAATATGTACTCTCTCCCTTGATGTGTGCAACGTAGCTTTAGATAAAGTGTTGGTTGTATGACGTGAAGATCTTTAATTTGACGAAGACTCTTTTTGAAGCTTTTCTTCTTTGTCTCGAATCTTTGATCTTTGTCACATCGTCTTGAATACTTTTGAGAGTAAACATTTCAAAAAGGTTTTGAAAAGTCTCTTATGAAGTAATCATGCTTCTCATTAATCCATGAGTAAACACAGTCTCTTTGATTCTTGAAGCTGAATGATTGTATCTCTGAAAGCAATTGAAACAACCAAACATAAACTTTTCTCCTTCACCTTATTAATCATTCTAATTTCTTTTCCTAATCAATAATCAATCATACTATTTTCTCCCCCTCATAATGACAAAGTTGGGAACAAATGTCATTATGCAAACATTGATTGATTTGATTGTTTAAAAGAAATAATCATGACTAAAATCTTGACATTAAGCTCATGGAGGATTATCAATCATCAAAACATCTATCTAACCACATAAATCAACCCAATTGTTCCTATGGGTGACTAAAATATAAGATTGAAGTGGTTGAGATAAACAGTTTATTATGGTGTTGGTGTTTTTTGTGTTTGGGTGATGAGAAAAGAAACTGGATAAGAATTATCCGTGTTGCATTCAAAAATCGAAAGGATTAATGAAATGACCGAAAGAAATGTATATCATTTATCGGATTTCCTATGTATCATTGAGAAAAGCACAAAGCAAACCTCTAACATAGTTCGGTCTTTTGGCTTTCCAACCTCAAGAATGCTTTAAAGAATGTAAACCATGGTCAGTGTCACCTAGGCGTTCGATACCCATGTTCTACTATCCTTAAAGACTTTTAGGAAAAATCCAAGGTCACAATAGACTTCTTGTTAACTCAATAATTACAAAAATGCAATTATGAGACCTACGTTCAAAGCTGGAAATGATGTTAGCAATGGTAGGATTTCCATTTTATCATCGTGAAATATCTTCTAAGATATCACTACAAATGTTCCGGCTATCAACAAATGATATCCGATAGAAATGTGTTTTACCCGGCGATTTTTGAACTGTAGAGAAGGGTATCAATTCTTTTAACCCTTTTCTCACTACATATCACCTTAACCTCTCACTTTTCGACTTTACTCCCTCCAACTTAGTTGCACAAAATCATCATCTCTCAAAATATCCTCACTATCTAATGAAAGAAGTGAATACTCCGGGGTTAGAACTCATCGGCGATGATGAAATTCATGGAGTAGAATTTTGAGAGAAACCTAGTCGCTCATGTTCAAATTAAACACCGAACTTCCTTTGAAGCAAATGTTTTGAAAAAAAATCATCAAATGTGAAAAAAAAATTTTAAACAACACACATATAAAGTTTGAAAGAGATTTGAAATCACAAACCCCCCCCTTAATCTATGCAAAGATAGATCAAAAAGATTTTCATAGAAAAGGTGGAGCAAAAATGATTTGTGTGAAATCAAAACAGGTTTTATGAAAAATGAACTCAATCAATTGTTCAAGATGAGATAACTCAGGAGTACACAAAGGCGTTCAATCCTTTGTTTCTCATATCAACAATTGAGAGTTTTTGAAATAGGTGTAACAAAATTGCAATTAACATCTTGTATTATACATATACATTCATATAAAACTACTTGGAAGTACACAAAGGCGTTCAATTCCACGTTATCTTATATCAATTAATATGTATAACAACATGAATTAATTCCAACTTTGAAACATAAATAATTTTTCTTTTTAAGACTGGGTTGCATACAGAGTATATGCAAGCCATTTTGAAATAAATAACACAAATAAGCACGGGTTATACACTGAGTGTGCATAAGCCATCTTGAAATAAATAGTTCAATGAAGAACGGGTTGCATACTGAATATACGCAAGCCATTTTGAAATAAAAGAAAATTAAGAAAATCTTTTAGTTATTTTTCAAAATTTTTATTTTTGTATTTGATTTTTGGTTTTTCAATTTTTAATTTTTTGAAAAATGAATCAAGAATTCCTTTCATGGTAAAGTAAATCAAGGATCAAGATTTAGCATACCAAGTTTAGAGATTAAGAAATTAAACCTCTTTTCGTCCAGTGGTTTTGTGAACAAATCAGCGAGTTGGTAGTCAGTTCCCACGAAGTAGAGTTCGATGTCACCTTTCTCAACATGATCTTTGAGAAAATGATATCTCACATCAATGTGTTTTGAACGTGAGTGGTGGACTGAGTTGACGGCAATTGCAATGGCACTTTGAGAATCACAATAGATAGGGACACGATCATATTTCAGACCATAGTCGGTAAGTTGTGTTTTCATCCATAACACTTGAGCACAACAACTAGCAGCAGCTACATATTCAGCTTCTGCTGTTGACAGTGATACGCAATTTTGCTTCTTGGATGACCAACTTACAATCTTATCCCCTAAGAATTGTAAAGTACCAGATGTGCTTTTGCGATCAAGCTTACAACCTGCATGATCTGCATCTGAATAGGCAGTTAAATTGAATCCAGTATCCCTTGGATACCAGAGACCAAGATTGGGTGTACCCTTCAGATAACGAAAAATTCGTTTCACAGCTTGGTAATGTAAATCAGTAGGAGCGGCTTGATACCTAGCACACATACATGTTGCAAACATTATATCTGGGCGAGATGTTGTAAGATACAACAATGAACCAATCATGCTTCTATACCTCTTTTGGTCAAATGGTTTCCCATTTTTATCAGCATTTATGTTTGTACGAGCAGCCATTGGGGTTGAAATTGAAGAACAGTTAGTCATTTCAAACTTTTTCAACATATCTTTTATGTACTTACCTTGTGATATAAAAATACCATTTGGTAATTGTTTGATTTGTAGACCCAAGAAGTAATTCATTTCCCCAATCATGCTCATTTCAAAATGATTGACCATTAGAGATGAAAAATTTTGGCAAAAAGTTTGACTGGTTGACCCAAAAATAATGTCATCAACATATATTTGAACAAGTAAAACATGTTTACCTTGCTTACGAATAAACAGGAATCATACCATGCTCGGGGTGCCTGCTTCAAACCATAGAGAGCCTTGTCTAACCTGTAGACATGGTTTGGCTTCTTAGGATCAACAAAACCTTCTAAACTTCTTCTTTGAGTTCTCCATTCAAGAATGTTGTTTTCACATCCATTTGAAACATTGTGAAGTTTCTGAATGCGGCATAAGCTAAGAATATACGAATGGCCTCCATTCTTGCAACAGGAGCGAAAGTTTCATCGAAATCCATACCAGGTTGTTGGCAGTAACCCTTTGCAACCAATCTAGCTTTGTTCCTGAAAATCCACTTGGTGCGAATTGGTTCTTCTGTTCTTGGATTTGGATCCAATCTCCATACTTTCAGTCTTTCAAACTGAGCTAATTCATCTTGCATTGCTTTAACCCACTCTGGATCACAAAGAGCTTCAGAGACGGTTTTGGGTTCAATGTTACTCAGTGAAAGTGCAACAAGACACTCATTGACTGTAGTACGGGTAGAAACACCAGCTTGTGGATCTCCGATGATCTGTTCTGTAGGATGATCTTTGCGCATACGTGACCACTTGTTGTCATGAGGAAGAGGATCTTGTTGATGAATGTCAACATGATCATCATTAAATCCAGAGTTCTGTTGAGAAATGGAATCATAGCTTGGAAGAACTCTTTCCTCAAAATTTGGATGATCAAAATCCAGTGGCACATACACATTTGGAGTATGTGATGGATTTGTTGTTTGATTGATTTGAGAAGGTTGTTCTTGAACATTCTTTTGAGAATAAATATCACTTGAAGATGATTCTTCTTGTTCTGTAAAATTTGAAGATGATTCATGATTGTTGTCAGGAACTGATTCACTTGTTTGAATGGGGTCATTATTCGGAATTGGTTCATTGATGACTTGAGGTTCCTTTTCTTGAATCGGTTTTGAGTTGTAGAATTCTTCGAAAAGAATATCTAGCTCTTCACTTGTTGGAGTTGGATATTTCTTGAATTTTGAGGCTCAGGTAGACGTCCTTGAGGAAGCATTTGAAGTACTTGGATCACTAATTGTTGGTAGCAAACTTTCTTGTTCAAATATCATGCCAGACATCTCATCAAACCAAACATTCATGCTTTCTTGAATCGTGTTTGTTCGACGATTGAAGATGCGATATGCAATCGATGTCTTTGAGTACAAAGTAACCTTCGTCACCTTTCCTTTCAAACTTTCCAACATTTTCCAGATCATTCAAGGTATAACAGACACACCCAAAAATATGGAAGTAATTGATGTTGGGTTTATGTTTGTTAATAACCTCATAAGGAGTCTTTTCATGACGCTGATTAATGATGGACCGATTTTGAGTATGACAGGCAGTTTCAACAGCTTCAGCCCACATGTTTGATGGTAACTTGGAATAAGCAAGCATTGTTCTTGCTGCTTCCACCAGCGTACGGTTTCTCCTTTCAACAACACCATTTTGTTGCGGGGTACGAACAGCAGAGAATTGGTGAGTAATGCCTTTTGATTTGCAAAATTCATTGAAGATGGCATTTTTGAACTCAGTACCGTTATCTGAACGAATATAACGGACTGGAAGTTGAAGATTCACTTGAGTGGAAGTGATGAAATCGATCAGAATTTGAGTTGTTTCATCTTTTGAAGCAAGAAACTTGACCCAAGTGTATCTAGAATAATCATCAATGATAACCAGAATATATCTCTTCCCGTTTCTACTTTGTACTTTCATAGGCCCACAAAGATCCATGTGAATCAAATGAAGAGGTGCCAAAGTGTGTGGAGTTTTCTTTGGTTTATGAGAAGTTCTCTTGATCTTCCCAACTGCACAAGAAGGACAGACATGCTCACTTTCATATTTGTAGTCAGGCAAGCCTTCAACAAGTTGCTTGTTGACTAAAGCATTGATGGTTTGATAATTCAAGTGAGAAAGCCTTCTGTGCCACAACCAAGAATTTTTCGAAGTAGCTTTTGAAACAAGACAGATATTATTAGTTGGTTGGTTATCATCAAGATTAACTGTGAAAAGATTGTCTTCACGATCTCCGCATAGGATATCAACTCCATCTAGAGTTTGGACTTTGCACAAAGATTGTCGAAAAAGAACTTGAAGATTGTTGTCACAGAACTGTCCAACACTGAACAAGTTATGACTCAGGCCTTCAACATAATGAACTTTCTTGATGACAATTCCGTTTCTTTCAATATCTCCATAACCTAGAATTGGAGCGAAATTGTTGTTTCCGAAACGAACAGTTCCCATGAATCTTTCAACAAAATTCTTGAGCAATGATTTATTGCCAGTCATGTGTTTTGAACACCCGGAATCGAGTATCCATACACAGATGGTTATTTCCTGCAAACAAAAATTTAACCGACTTTAGGTACCCACTTAAAGACGGGTCCTTTGTGGTTAGTTAATACATGCAGGGGGTATAACTTAGGAGATGCATACAAACATGCTTTCATGTCAACATACTTGTTAACAAGCACATTTTGATTAAACAACCGAATATTAACGCATGAATCAAAAGTAACATGTTTACCAGCATTCAAACCATGCATATAAGAACAAGAAATAACATTGTTTACAACATCACAAGGCCTAGCCTTGGCACCATTAACATTGTTTAACACAGAGGACTTAAAAGATAAATTGTTTGACTCAACAGAAACATGCTTCTTCTTTCTACCATCTTTTCTTCTTCGCCTTTTCTTCTTTTTATCAACATTAGTGATCTTAGGTACTAATGACTTAGCTACCCATTTAGACTCACTAATCAAGCTCTTTTCACCTGTCGAATTGACACTAAGAAGATTAGAACGATATTTTGAAGCATTTTTATCTTTTTAGACTCTTTTGGAGGTGCAGAAACTTCTTGTTTCTTAGGTTTATCATGAGAAAACCAGCCATATCTATCCCTATATCTAGTTGCATTATTTGCAGCATCCCTAGTTAGCAAAACTGAGCTAGACTTAGACACTTTAGAATTTGAACTAGAATGAGGTCTAGACAAAGAAACATTTGAATTGATTTCCAGAAGTTTCACTTTGTTGTATTTTATTTTGGGTTTGGTCTCACCTTGTTTGGTTTTAACATGCTTTTCTGGGGTAGGACACTTTGTTTTTAACTTATTGATTCTTGGTTTGGTGACAGTCTTTGGTTCAGTTTTGATGGGTTTGGAAGTAACCTGTTTCTTTGAATAATATGAAGTTGGAGCTTTGAAAAACGATTTTGGAGATTCCTCTTTTGATTCAACTTTGATTTTGGTAGATTCAATCTTTTTCTCAGTTTCAGAATCAAAAACATATTCTCCCTCCATGAATTTATCAAAATCAGATTTGTTGAATGGTGAAACCGGAGAGAATTTTGAAAAATCAGGAGTTTTGTTTTCCAACTTCACACTATTGGTTGTCTCAGGAATAAAAACAACTTGAACTGACGCTTCTTTGGTTTCACAAGAAAATTGAGTAGAAGTATCAACACCTATACTAGCACAAGGCTTAGTATGAACAACTAACTCTTCAGGAAACTCATAAGTGAAAAACCTAACGTAGTACCATATCAAAACTAAACTATGCGCAAGTTCGTCATTGGATAAATCAGATTGCACATAATCATCTGCTATTTCAGTAGCAGTATTTTGACATGAATACTCAAAAGAATCAGTCAAGGTTTGGGTGGAGGAACAAGTAGATGAAACACAAGCAGTCTGAGTTGAATGGTCTACTAACAGACTGAAATTAGTTTGTGTAGAAACATTCACACAAACTTTCTTGATATCAACAACAATTGATTCATTCTTTGAATTCGGACTTTGAGACTTTAGATTATTGATAAGGTTTTGTTGAGATTCCACCTTTTGTCGTAAACCTTCTATTTGTTTTTCCAAAATTGTGGATGGAACACACACTTTAGTTGGTTTAGGTGGGGAAACGACAGATTCTTGGTTTTGAAAATTAGACGCAATATCTTCTAATTCAAAAATTGAAGACTTTTTCATTTCGTAAGAAGTGTTGATGGCATCATAGTTAACCAAAAATTTATTGTTTTGAATTTTCTCAACTTCATCAGTCTCAAATTCGTCATCCAATGGACGTATGAATTGTTGAACCATACCAAGTCTCAAAAACTTTTCATCATACAAGGGTTCAATCTTTTCTTTGGCTTTTTGCAATGGAGTGATATTCTCAAATCCCAACCCAAGAAGAAGTTCTGATCTATCAATCTTTGACTTATTGAAATAGGCAGTGAAATCCAAAAGAGGGTTTTGTTCAACTTTGTACAACTTTTCTTGATACAAAAGTATATTCTTTTTATGTTCCTCAATTTGTTTTCCAAGATTTTCAATCTCAATGCCTTTTAAAAAACAGTTATGATTTAAATTAGAAACTTTTCTTTCAAGTTCAATTGTTTTTGGTGTAGCTTCTTGAAGCTTTTTATTCAGAATATCAATATCCATTTGTCTCGCATTTGCACGAAGCCATTCATTGGTCTTTTGAACTTCAAGATCTTGATTGGCCTTTTCAAGATCAAGTATGGTTTTTTCTAAATTATGACACTTTTTCAATAACTTAGAGTCAGGAGATGCATTCATTTCACAGTCTTTGACCAACATTTTTTCTTTGTAGTTTTGAAATTCTTGTTTCATAGCATCATAATCAAAAAGAAGTTTAGAATTTTCTTCAAGAAGTTTTGTGTATTCCCTTTTTGAAAAGACAATGCTATTTTTCAATTTCTTGTTTTTGTTGGCTAAAGAAGTGTAATGATTTGTCAGGTTTGATAAGGCAATTCTACAAGACTCTTTATCCTTAATTGTTGAAAAAGTATAGTCGAGATTTACCTCATCATCAGGATATTCCTCGTCAGTGTTGTCAGCCTCCAACATCTTTTCTTTGCTCAACCTTGCCAGGAAACATACATTGGCAGACAGATCTTCATCTTCATCATTAGTAAGCAAGAGCCACTTGTCATCTTCAGCAATCAAGGCTTGACCGACTTCAACTTGCTTTGCCAGAAGCATCTTCTGCTTGTAGTATGCATAATCCTTTTTGCGAGGCAGTTTGCAATCCACAGCAAAATGACCAGGAAATCCACAGTTGTAACACTTTTTGTCAGATTTCTTCTCTTTCTCCATGATTTGTTTCTCATTATCTGCTTTCTTGTCTCTTTGCTTGGAGACAATTGTTTCACCTTGTTCAAAACTCTTGTGATGATATTGTTCCTTCTTTGGAAATGCACTTGTTGATGAAGTTCGAAGATTGTTGTTAGTTGGCCTCGCTTTGAAATATTTCTTCTTGAAATGCTTGGTAACAACGGCAAGAGCTTGGTAGAATTCATCAGGAACACAATCTCTTGGAGCCAAGTAATCTTCTCCTTCCTCATCAGATGAAGAAACAATAGTCATTTGTCTTTTAAGAGCCTCAGAAACCTTTCGTTCAACAACCAATGCCAAACGATCAGTAGATACAACTTCTGGCACTTTGTTGAATGAATTTTTGCTTAGAACTTTGCTCTCATTCAACTTGAAAGATTCATAAAGAGTATGAATGGTGAATTTGGTCAGATCTTGATGTTGCTTGATTTGGGTTCCATATTCTTCCCATTCGGAACCAAGTGCTTTGATAAATTTGATGTTCAACTCAATCTCATCTTTTTTGACCTTGTTCATTCTCAGTTCATTGATCACATTGCAAAATCGGTAGTAGACGGACTCAAGAGATTCATTTGGAGATTTCTGAAAATTGTCAAATTCGGTTAAGACATTTGTCAGTCGAATTGTTGAAGTTACATCAGAACCTTCCATTTGTCTAGCAACTTCATCCCAAATCTCCTTTGTTGTGTCATAAGAATCAACTGAGCCATAAATCTCATCAGGAAGTACTTGATACAAGCATGACCTAGCTCTGTTGTCAGCAGCAGTACGATCTCTTTGTTCGGCATTCAAAAGATCAGGAGTCAAAATAGCACCGGTAGTAGGATGACGATGCATAGCAAGTCCATTCATGATTGAATCCTTAAGCATGTGACCATTTGTCTGACGTTCCACATAATCCATGAACCTTTTCTTCCAAAGTCCATAATTACCACGATAAAGAACTGGAGGTCTTCTATCAGTACCCAGAGACAACGCTTCACGAGTAGTCATTTGAAATTGATTTGAATTGAGAATTGAATTGATTTTTGAAGAAGAAATGAAATTATTAAACGATCTAATTTGAGTTGAAATGAAACGATTTGAATTTGAAATGAAATTAAAACGATCTGAATTGAAATGAAGAATGAAACGATTTGATTTGGATTTAAAATGAAACGATCTAATCTGGGATTAAAATGAAACGATCTGTTTTGAATGAAGAATGAAACATTGTAGAAGAAGTGTAAATGAAACGATCTAAATTGAATGAAGAATGAAACGATCTGAACTTAAAACGATTTTCAGAAGAAGGAAAAATTCTAAGTATTCTGAAATGATTTAGGCAGAATTTTGGTATGAATTGGAATGAAATGAATTGAGCAAAACCAATCACGAAGATCAGTTACCCAAAAGTATTATGATGTTCAATCACAACTCTTCAGAAATTACTCAAACCAGAAGAATTCAAGTGAAACTTGAAACGATCTAAAAGAGATCGTTTTGGTTCCTCTTCAGAATTTCTCAATCACTTGTATTTTTCAAGAATTGAATTGACCAAAACCAATCCAAAGGATCAGTTAGCCACAACCAGTTCTTCACAACACAACACTTTGTCAAAACGATCAAAATCTGAGTCGTTTGACAATCCACAACACTGATACGAAAGTATGAAGGAAAGAAAAACTGAAACGATCTAAATTAAGCTCGTTTTAGCTTTTTACAGTCGTCTTCAACCTCTGAACATGAACAACTCCATTGATGATATTTAAAACTTCAATATCTTTTGATTTTCTGAGAATTGAATCATGAAACCACTTGCAAACAGTTTGTTTTCACCTTAGCAATGATCCGATTAACAAACTTTAGCTTATAACACAACAGAATCAAATCCCAAAATTTACCGCCAAAAACTCAAAATCTGAATTTTTGATCCAGATTGAATTAGAACATGAAACTTGAGAGAATTATGTTATTAACTATGAGGAATCGAACGGTGAATCGAACTATGAGGAACCGAATTCACATCAACAATGGTGTTTGGTTAGTGTGTGTTCTTGGTGTTTGTGTGTGTATTGAGAGAGAATTGGAATCAAGAGTGTGATTTTTAGATGTAATTGTATGAAGAATGTGTTGTTAATATGCTAAAGTTATGATTTCAAAGGAATTGAAGGCTATTTATAGTCTAAACTAACCAACTATGCTAATTATCACAATTAGCCCCTCAACCTTAGAAATCTTCATCTCATGACTTAACTACAAGTAAGTCCATAACTTAAATTACAATGTATCACTATTTTTGGATTTCTAACAGTACATTTCCATAATACCTTATTCTAGGGTTTTCAGTTTCGTCTTTATTGTCTTATGGCGTGCAAGGGAAATCGGTCATGTAATGTATGATGATAGTTCCATCTTGTTCCTCATACTCACCTTTGTTCTTTCAATATCGCCCTTATTTTCCCAAGATCACCTTTTTCTGTTATTCGCTAAGTCACATCGTTAATAATTTCTCTTGCTCTTGCCGATATTGGATTTTAAAACGTTTCATGGCACCTTTACTTCTTCCTTTTTAATGTAGAATGACTACCTACCATGACATATTTTCGACTAAACTCCTTTTCAACATTACACATATAACCTCTTCCATTTCTACTCTATTCCTACGCAATCCTTACGGCAGAGTTTACACAATCCTTGTGCTTACAACTAATCATATCAAATCCTCACCATCTTGGTAAGACGGACACTTCAAACCCTTATTAGTATGGATCCCTTCTCAAGGACAATTTTTCTTAGGTCCTTTCAGGCCTACACAAAACTTCCAATGACCTTGCTCTCTAAAGCCTCATATCTACCTTTAGTTTTCTATGCTAAGCTTCTTTTCAAGTACACTAGCCTAATGCTTGTAGGAATCGCGATGTAACATAATTTAGGTGAAGCTTCATGCCTCATCCTTTTCTCAACCATCTAGTTTTCTCCATTTCTCCTTCATGTTCTTATGGATAACCATACTCCTTACGGTTTGCCACTTGGATCCATCTCTTACTAGATAATTGTTATTATGGTTGACACACGCGCAGTCGATAGTCCTTGGAGTTTATCTCAGGGGTACTTGTGAGATCATAGGTGATAGGGATCCTTGGATCCCAACTCATCATTGAAACGAGTTATCCTTATCACACTTTCGTTTAAAGGTTCCATAACTAGCTCCTCCCGGAGTTTGTAGTTGTTTAAAAATTAGTTCAGCGTTCAACTTCCTTGGTCATCATGGTAGTATGTGTCTTGACTTCTAGCATCGTATTTCTTCTTTGCTTTTACTACCAACTTAGCGATTCCATACTGCTTTCCTTCTTTACTTTTCTTTGGAGCAAATCTCCTTGGGTCAATGGTTCTTGACTGTCCACCCTGTGTTCTAAAATTTTTCTCACTCGGGTTCATCTCATTTTAGCTTACCTCTCTACAAACGTTGACCTTGAGGGGTTAACCTCCATAACTCACCTTGCTTCTAAACTCGTGTGTTGAGCGTATACCGCTTTCTCTTGGCTTAGTTGATCTATTCTATTAATAGCTTGGTTTTTGATAGTGGTTTTCCAAGTGGTATTCAAGAATAACATGAGGAGTGCCATAAAGATGAATATTTCCGGAACTACATCTTGTAGATAACGTTGATGTCCTCACTTTACCGTTTGGGTTAAATCGCATTCCTTTACTTTACTCTCTACTCTATATCACCTTCAATGATGCTACTGAATAACTCTTCATGAACGATAAAGTATAGTCTTGCGCTTCATTCTCCATGTTCGAGTATCTTCTTTTGTTGTGATTACCCCCTTAACATTTTTCTGCTAGAAAAATGTAAGGGATTTCTTACTTTTCGTATCATCTCACTTTCTCCCCTAAGCAAGCTCATTAGCCACCTTCTTAACTAGGTTCCTTGAATCACCATTACATCTTGGCAATCTTCAATTCGCTAAATTTTCCTAATCTTACTTGTAACTACTCTAGTCCTCTAGAGTAGTCCCAAACCATTTTTCATTTATCTTCAAATCACGGGGGTCACATAAGTTTTATATTACTCCTTATCCTCCTTAATTTTCCATCTTCTCTCCAACGGTAACTTTGGAATTTCTTCTAATTTCCGTCGAGGCTCCATTTTACATGGATAAAAGGACCTTTAATTCCTTCATCACTTTGAGGCCTCGGTTCAATTGCCTCTACACTCGCTCACATGTAGACCATATCCAAGGCATCGCTTTCATTGGGTATACTAGTCTATAGTATCTTCTATACTATACTTCTCTGACTCGCTAGTTTCTTGAACTCCCTTGTATCGAGTGAGTCCTTCTCTTAACGTCGTTGCGAGTGGGTGGTGTTAGGTATTTCGTCTCACCACTTTCAGGTGTTGTGTCGAGTCATCCGTGGATTAAGGGAATCGTAAATCTTTGGAAAATAAGGACCATGCTTTCATCGTATTTGGTCCTCTAGTTTGTCAAAATTCACTTGGCTAGCTTCAATGTGGAAATGAGGAGTAAGAGTTCGTAGCGAGAATAAGACGTCAACCCAGATTAATATCTTTAGGTGAGTTAAACAGAATGCTTCAACGTCGCTTGTGAAAATTTGCTTCTTTGTACTTTGATTGACATACAACATATCTTCCACAACCTATGTTATGTACATGATCCAATAGCATCTTCTATGCTATATATTTATCCCAAGCATTTCGCTTTTGGACAACTGAAGACTAAACGTTATTCGCATCTCTTGATGTCGCAGCGAGAGCGGAGTACTACTTACTTGATTTCGTCATTGCCGAGTGTGGCGTGAGTGAGTTGTACGTTGTTAGGTAACTAACTTTTGAAGAGAAGCGGTGGTGATCATTACTTTGAATCATTAAGAATATCAAGGATATAGAATTTGGTTTCGAATGAATAAAGTAGGAAATATAAAACAAAAGATTCATTAAGGCTCGAATCAGACTCCTTGCGCGAGTTAAAGAAATCACTTCTATGTGTTACGTTGCCCATTGGACTCCAACTTTCAATGACGTCAACATGTAGCTCATCGACTTAAATATTATAGTTGGATGTTCGCATATACGTGTTAGAATAGAAATATCGCACAAAATTTCGAGGCTACATTCCTCACGGTGTGTCATCTAGATAGTATGGGTACGTGTTTGACTAGTGACATTGTATCGTCATAAGGCCTTAGTGTTGCTTGCCATTCATAAATCTCCGACTTAGTTTGACATTTCCATATGATTGCGCCATCTCAGATCGAATACAAAGGTTATGTGTAGTTTCTAAGAGGATAGAGTCGTCTCATATATTGGGACTATAATTTTTAGGATAGAACGTCCAATGTGTGTGGAAAGATGCTCCACGATGATATTGCGTTGTCGTATGTAAATAATGAATAGCGGTGTCATAAGAAAAAGGATATTGAATAGTTTCAAAAATCACAAGTGAACGAATATCGGAGGGGTACTTAATGACAACTTTCATACTTAGAAAATTTCTAGTTTATAATGAATTTCCCAAGGGCAATCACTAGTTCTCAAGCGGTCGAATCTTAACATACAACATCTATCTTGATAGTAAGGACTAACCATATTATCATCATATCAAACAATTACTAGTTCTCAATAGTCACATCTTAGAGCATCATAACTATCTCATAATTAGGCACAACTATATAGTCATTACATCATTTACGCACTATTCTTTGTATAGCTCAACCTTAGGGTGCAATAAGTATCTCAATAGTAAAGCATGACTATATAATCATCGCAATATTCACACGCTAATTTCAATTAGCTCAAACTTAGAGAGTAAGGGCTCTTATATCCATATTTCAAATAGTCCAAACTTAGAGAATAAAAACTCTTATATCTATATCGGCTATAGAATTTCATATTAACTCGTCATACCTATATCCCCTTTCAGTTCATTCTTAAATAATCAGTCTCATCACCCAATAACTTAAACAAGTCATATTCGAAATTAATTTCATGCTTCATAATAATCACATTATTTTATAGTGCATATGCTACTTAAAGTTCAACATCATAATTCATAAATCTTTTACGCATGCATTTCTCACAAAATTTTCACATTGCACCTTTGAACTTTCACATAGACAATACAAGCTTTCACATTGCACATTACAACTTTCACATTGTACCTTATAACTTTTATATTGCAATCAAATCAATCATGCCCAAGTTTGCATGTTATAGCATAGAGTAACATGTATCAACAAATATATATTTCAATCTTAGATTCGTTTCACTTCTAATGTGCAAGGAGAGGAATCCTACCAAGCTAGCATAATCCTCAACTAAAGCAAGTCTCGAATCCTTATATGTGCTTAGGTGAATGTCTAAATACAACACGTATGCTCATAAAAACGAATTTAATAAAGATCTCTTTTTTTTTTTGAAAAGGAATCCTTTTGAACATAAGTCCAAGTGATCGTTTGAGTTTTACATGGTTCTCTCATAATTAAACGTAGATTCATGACTCTATGTTTAATTAGGGTCCTACCATGTAAAGCTCAAACTAATCCACTTAAACTCATGCTCGACTCGACTATAAAAATCGTTTTGAAAAGTGGCTATAGTTTTGAAATTCCCGTAGGAACTCCAATGTTCTCTATGACCTTGGCTCTTGATACCATTTTCTGTAACACCCCAACTAAGGCGGAACAATGAGATGTACAGAAAGTCGAGTATTCAAAACAAAGGATTATAAATAACATTCACCATAGCTTTATTTGATAAAAATAATTTACAACGTACAAACATGTGAACCAATTTCCAAGTACAAATGCGTCCACCATACTTGGATATTAAGTCCACGAACCAAATAACAAGCACATGAAATAGTAAACTACAATGATCAAGGCGGATTCCATTGCCTGTCACAAGGTTTGATCTTTGACTCCAAAGTGCAATGCAAATAATCATGAAGCATATAAATAGTCAATGCTTAAGCTTATTTCCTGAAAAGCATGAAGAAAAAGTGTCAACTACGAAAACGTAGTTGGTGAGTGCATAGGTTATTATATAAATCTTGGTACATCACCGTTTTAATACTTAGAAAACCGATTACTATTACATTTCGAAATATCCAAACCATATGATTGACAAAATTTTCATATCATGTTATCAAGTTTCCAAATACCATAACGTCATATCAAGACTTGGAAAAATCCATAGTAAAATTTCAGGTTCTCATTTGTCAAATCATCATGAGAGAAAAAGTATATAAATCGATTAATCGTATATCATACCAAAATCATTCGGTTACCAAAATCATTTCAATATCACCAATTTCAACGTCTTTCAAGATATCATATGAGGGACGATACCCAATCCGTATGTTCAAATAATTTCCAATTATCAACAATATTAATATCAATTTCACTTAGCCACGAGGGCATAATTCAATATCAATTTCATTTAGCCACAAGGCATAATTTACATAATTTTGATGAGTAAATGCTTGAGCCACTACTACTACCATTTGATCAAGTCCAACAATATATATATATAATTCATTTCATGGCACAAGCTGTCAATCAAGTGCCGTATTAATAATAATAGGGTTGTGCCATGGAGACGACCATTTAAATATAAGGTAGCTAGAACACCGCGTGGTCGGACTGGGAATGATGGCCGTCACATAGGCAACCAAAGATCCCACCGTTACACGTTGGGTGGGTGGACGAATCCTAGTTGCGCAACTCTCTAACTACAGGCCTCCACTTTTGGAGTAAATAGTAGTGTACCGAAAGAAAACGGGTTGACAGAACTCAAGCTCATCATAAAACATTTATCACCTTGAACATACGAAACAAGTTCATTTCACAATCATATTATCAAAATCATTTTATGTATATATATGTATATAAAAGCAATTTCATTTATATATCATGCTTTTAACCCCGATAGTTAAACACATAAAATAATTTGAAAGGGGGCTATGACTCACCTTAATATGCCGCATATTATATTCACTTATCCAAAATGGGTACTTCCCATCAATCGTTCCATCATACATCCGTCACGTTTCAAAGCCAAGACTATCCTTACGATAGGACTAATACATGTAAGTTCCTATCTTAAGCCATTACCTAAAAATGACACTTTCATTATGTTGCTATAAATTTGGGATCCAAGTATATTGCTAACATTCGCATCGTTTTGGTTGTAGAGATTTATGGTGAGAAAGGTTACTTTTATTACATGCGTAGTTATAAGTAGTTAGATTTTCGGTAACATGGCTTCATTTGTGGTTTCACTTGATATATTAGGTTATCATATAGAAATTTCATATTAAGTTATGTTATCCTTATTCATCATTTGTTGTGTAACCAATTTTAGCGCGAATTAGCATTTGTGATATCAATATATAGCTTGGTTAACATAATTACTTATGCCTATCTCACTTAATTATCTTTGTTTTATTTTGATTACATTTATCTCATGAAATTTGTTTAAGTGTTATGGGCCATCATCAATTGGGCCAAATTGTGATCGGTTTTTAAGTGACTTGGGCTTAATTTAGTTATTGGGCTTAACCTTATTTGGGTTATGTGCTTAATGGGTTATATTGGTTATTGGACTTTATGGTTTGTTGGGCCAAGTGGGCCTACTGATTTATGGTTCTATGGGTTTAGTATTTGGGCCGGGTTAGCCCATTATGGTCTTTAGTGCATCTTTTAGCCCATTATACAAATGGTTAGTTTCCTTTCAAATTTTCTGTTTTTAATTCAGATTTTTATGAAATGTTGGCTACTATTTTGGGGTTAAGCCGAATCATTTGGACCTTCACGATTTTTACAAAGTGACTTATATGTATCTAGTTTTTTTGTGATTTTTTGGTGAATTTTTAGATTATTTTTGGTGTCCTTAAAAATTATCCAAACACAAACTGTCCCGAATGGACACTACTTGCGACATCAGAAGTTTTATAAAAGTTCTTGGTGTTCTGATTGTTAGAAAAATCCCATTATTTTATTTTAAGTTCACAACACATTGAAATTACTTTTTCACCAAGTATTACCTCCTGGAACCTTATGGATTAGGAGATAAAAATTGTTAAAGTTTATAAAATATTAATACCAAATTACAGTTTTGACCACTTATGGTAGAAAAATCATATCTTTCATTTGGTTCAGTATTTGTGAGTAATTCCAGTTGGAGGTCAATCTTAACTCTTTTGTCTACAAATTTTCTTTTGAAAGTTTTGCTTGAGAATGTCTGGAAATGCTCAGTTTATTCGTCCCAAGTGAAAAGATTATTTCTGTCAGAATTCTTCTTGATTATATCAACTCACCAATAGTGTTTGTTGCTTGTTTTAGCCTCTAAATTACCACTAACAAGATTATTACTTTATTTTGTGTTCCTTAACATCAAATATACTGATTTCAACTAATTTCAAGATCAACCCACATCATTCATACTGAACTTTTACCCAACAAAATCAATAAACTTTGTTCTTGCAAATATCATCCAAAAAGGTGATTGCATGTAACCATCTAGCCATTTTATGAACAAATTTCCTAACAAGTCTTCCATAAAACATAAAAATATGTTTATTCTTGAAAATCACAGAAATATATTAATGAATATATGAAAATATATCTTCATTTTTCAAGGAAAAAAGTCACTTTTACTAGATAATAACGTAACACAACACTTTTGGGTCTTTAACTTGTTGAATCCTAGAATCATTCTTCTAGATCTTGACATGCATGAGTATGAGGAAGAAGATTCTATCAACTTACCCTCATCAAGTGTGTTTTTCAAAGAAAACAAGAATAAAACATAATCTTTTGATAAAATCCTTGAATATATACAAGAGCAAGATAGATTAAACTAAAAGATGATGAGTTATACCCTTGATGAACTTGGATTTTATGAAGAAAGTATGGCAGATTTTCGTGACCCATAAAAGCCTCAAATAACCCTTAATCTTGTCTTGGAACAACCCTTAAACCTATCTTCAATCAACCCTTGATTAATCTATCTTAAACCCTTATTATTATTATTGTTTAGATTAGTTTTGCTCTTGTTTTTATTTGTTGTATGTGGCTGGCCGAAATTGGTGTTGGGAGGGGGAGATAAGAAGAGTTTTTGAGAGAATAGAGAGAAATGTGTATGAAAAGTGGAGGTGTAATATGTGTTTTAGTTGTGAGTTACAAGAAATGAGTTAATGTAAAATTGAAATTGAAAATGTGTGTGTGTGTAGCCGTGAGAAAAGGGAGAGAGAAAGTGGGTTGGGAGCTTTCTCATTGGTTGACAATGGTAGTAGAAAACTAACCATGGTTTGTGTAGGGTTTAGAGTGGTCCATGGAGAGTACAAGCATGCATGTGAGCTATAAGGAATTATTAGCTAGTTGAAATCCTATTGGTGGATGGTTTTGAAGAGTTGTGCATGTGTGTGGTGTGAAGTGTATGTATGTATGTATATATTTGTTGTGCCTTTAATTTTTATAGCTTAACTCATTATTTATAAACTTGTATTTACAATAGACATATATATTTACTTATTATTATTCAAGCTCACTTTTATGTGATAGTTTAAATTTATTATTTAGAGAGGGTTATTATATTTTTATGTCCGTTTGAACTTTAATTAGCTTGGTGTTTAAATTGTTGGACATTTATAAGGATTTTCGGTTGTTATCATAGCTTATGAACCTTGCATTCTTATTTATATAATCCCAACTTCTCGAAATAAGATTTTTGGTTCATTGACATTTCACCAAGTTCGATTAGAACTAATTTATACTTTGGGATTGTATTGAATGATTATGGTTATTGTTTATGGCATTTCTAAGATAGCTAGCATCTATGGTGTTTTATTGAACGAGAGGGCAACTATCACTGTGCCTTGAATGTCTAAAAGGTCAATTCTCTTAATAAATCTCTAGGGATAAAGACCTAGATAAGTCCAAGTAAATTATCCTATTTGAAATTTGAGGGTTGTTACAATATCTGATATAAATGTGTTTTAACCGGCGATTTTGAGAAATTTAGGGAAGGGTGTCATTTCTTGTAACCCTTTTTTCACAACATATCACCATAACCTCTCACTTTTCGACTTTACTCCCTCCATCTTATTTGCACGAAACAATCATCACTCAAAATACCCTTACAATCTAAAGATAGAATTGAATACTCCGGGGTTAGAACTCATCGGTGATGATAAAGTTCATGGAGTAAATGAATCGCTTATGTGCAAACTAAACACCGAACTTCGATTGATGAAAAATCATTTGAAAATCATCAAATGTGTATAAGAAAATGATTTGAAAACCCATTTGAAGTTTTGAATTCTTGAAATCACAAACTCCCCCTTAATCTATGCAAAAGTAGATCTTAAAAGTTTTTCATAGAAAGGTAGAGCAAAAATTGGTTTTTTTGAAGTCAAAAAGAGTAAAATCTTTGTTGTGATATATACATGGAAAAAAAAATTTTGAGAGTCTAAAAGTGAACAAGATTTTAAGAAACACAAAGTTTGACGTCAACAACAATGTTCATAGTAAGACTACTAGAGAGTACACAAAGGCGTTCAATCCTTCGCATCTTACATCAACAAGTTGGATGCAAATAAAACATTTAAACACAAATTTAAATCAATCAATTGTTCAAGATGAGACAACTAGGGAGTACACAAAGGCGTTCAATCCGTCGCTTCTCATATCAACAATTGAGAGTAACAAAATTTTTGAAAAGAAAAATAATTCTTTTGAAAATAAATACAACTTTTTAAGAACGGGTTATACACATAGTATGTATAAGCCATTTTGAAATAAATAAATCGTTAAAGCACGGGTTACATACCGAGTATATGTAAGCCACAAAGATAAAGAAGAAAGTAGAGAAAAAAAATAAAGAAATTCTTTTTGTTATTTTTTCAAAATTTTATATTTTTGTATTTGATTTTTGTCTTTTCAAATTTTGTATTTTGTTTTTCAAGAATGTATCAAGAACAAAATAAGTTAAGGTTCAAGATTTAACATGCCAAGCTTAGAGATAAGAAAGTTAAACCTTTTCTCATCCAGTGGTTTAGTGAACAAATCTGCAAGCTGATAGTCAGTTCCCACAAAATAGAGTTCTTAAAATAATTATGTGCATGCTCATATAGCTTTACAAATGAATAAAACGTCCCATCATTTGACATGTTAGGACCCTTTTGTATTAGGACCCCTTTGTGTGGTGTCGTTATAGGGGTGATTTAGTGTGTGATCTACCGATTTTTGGGATGGTAATATGTGTCATAAAAGTATGCATCTTAGGACCTTATAAAGTGTCATATTTTGTGATTTATTAGGACGCTTAAACTTTATAGGACCCTCTTAGAAAGGACGCTTTTACTAGTGGTCCTATCATCTCATGTGTCCTATAAAGTAATATTATAGGACACTTTTAGGCGTCCTGTCAAGGCAATTTTGTTGTAGTGTCTCCATCAAGTTGATCACCTTGCGAGTCAAGTATCATATCAATTCTATTCCTTACAGCCCGAGACTTAACTACCTTGTGAAAATAAGCAGAATTCGAATCCCCCACATTGAGCCAATAAACCTTTGCCTCTTGTTTGAGAAACCTTTCTTCATCGAGCAAAGTCTCAGTAAAGGCACTTAAATGAACCACATGTTCCTCTTTTAAAAGAGCATTGTGAGGTTCCTTATCTAAAGCTAATTGCACCTTATCTCCCGACGCAAAACAACAACCTTGTCATGTACATTACCGTAGTCACGTAGGAGCTTACGAAGTGGTTTCTTAGTAGCCTTAAGTTTTCGAACCAAGCAGTTGTGACAACCGTCACCTGAGCGTTCGTCTAACTATACTTTTCCATTTGTAGAAGGTCATTAACTATCAATTTAAGTCTTTAGACGTGTGGCTATATGGATTAGAGTATGAATAAGACAAGACATGTTTATTGAGTACTAGTGCCTTTATCTTTTTAAGACTTGGAGAAAATGATTGAAGAAGACTAGTTGCCTCATAGAAATGCCAAATAAAGTTAAAATGAACTTTCAAAACATTAAGCAAATCAACGGATATCATTTACCTTTGTCGTATATGGCGTCGTTTTAATTAATTAGACGAGTCGACAACAGAAAAACGTATTGATTTTGTTTTGGTCATAACTTTTAAACCGTAACTCCGTTTTTGATGATTCAAGCGGCCACGTTTTTGTAAAAGAGTCTATTTTCCAGATTTTGGTCGAGCTTGACCTGGTTGAGGTCGACTTGGTCGCGGTCGACCTGGTTGAGTTCGACCATGGTTGAATTCAACCATATACATGCCTATATAAACTTGATCTTTCATTCCATCAAAAGGGTTTACACACATAAGATTTCTCTCTAAGGTTTTCTTTGAAAAACACCCTTTCTTCACAAAAAAATTCAGATTTCATAGACAAGAAGAAAAAAGAGTTTGTCTTTCAAATCATTCTCTTGATTTCGGTTCTAAACGCTTTCAATCAATCAAGGCTTCAATCTTTGATCAAGAAACAAGTTAATATTATCATTCTCTTCATCAAAAACTTGTGTAAGTTCTGTTCTTAATCTTTCCAATTCGTTTTTATATGTATATATATGTTTACTCTTTCAGTTCTTATCAAAAGCTAAGCGAATCATGTCTTTGATTGTTGATTGTGCAATTTCGGTTACAATTGTGTGTAAGAAATAAATTGAACCTTGATTAAGGCTTTGATTTGATCATTATGCACTCATGTAATTTGGATTTTGTGCAACTACAAGAATTGAAGATATCATTTACTTGGCTAAAAGACTCTAAAACTAGTCGATTCCGTATCCAAGATTAAGGTTGTGCAATTGTCGATCACATGATGAATGAAATCGGTCGAACTTCACCCTTTTTGTACTGATTTGTGACACTTTTGTGCAATCAAGACTCATGGGTATGAATTGGCTAGTGTTAGGTCCAGATTTACTGGACTCGCTCCAGACATAACTACTGGAGCCCTCTGAAGATTTGTCCAGAAATTATGTGAAGACCAGTGAACAACTTACTTGTATAGAAATCTGGATTCCACCAGATTTGTTCACTGGACTTCACTCCAGTCAAGATCTTTCCACTGAAGAACATTCTCACTGAAGTCGAAGACTGAAGTCTGAACAAAAAAGTCTGACAAATAGCGGAGCTCACTGGAAGACTTACCAGATCTCCTGACTGGAGTCCTTGTCAGTGTTCTAGACCTTACATGATTACGAGGAATTGACTTTATGCCTTTAACCGGACAATCCATTTGTCTTTTGTTAAAAGCCTTACACGCATGTAAAGGTGGTTGCTTAATTAGAAGACAAGTCACTGTCATCTGACTTTATTCTTGTACTTTAATCAATGCTTTTAAGGAATTAATGTAATTTCCTTAAATGCATGTAACCATATTTGTACGGCAAAAAGAATATTATATTTATTCTTTTTGCCTATAAATACCAAGTCACTTCCTTGTCCAAATCACATACTTTTGCAATTTGGTGCCTTTGCTCAAATACTCTTGATCTAAACAGTTATACTTCACAACTTTAAGTATTTCGATCAAAGAGTTTATTTAGCAAAGATTAGATCACTTGTAATTCATAGGTTGTTTAGATACTTACTTTGTAATATCTTGTTCCGCAACAACCTTGTATTTTATTTAACATCAATAAATAAAATACATTTGAAAATTACATTGTGTCTCACCATTTACTTATTTGCTTATCTTTATATTGCTTAAGTACGTATTACGTTATATATATTCTTGCATTTATATTAATCGTAATACTAGTCCAATCTAGTGCTTACTTGACATTTTATACTAGTCATCTCTAGTGATTACTTGACTTGTTATTCTACACTTGTGGGTTAAACCATCGAGTGAGGGACTTCACAATTGGTATTAGAGCAGAAGGCTAACATACTTGTCTAGATCTGCATTCTCTCGATGGCCAACCCAGAGAATACACAAGGAAACCCTTTAAATGCTGGACCTCCACCCATAAATGAATTTGAACAAACCAATGACCATGCTAACAATAATCCACCACCACCTCCTATTCCTGCTTCTCCACACGTGCATGTGCACTACTCGAATACTCCTGTTCCCAAATTCAGTGGGAATGGTGATGAATTTGGCACGTGGAAAGCTAGGATGTTATTACATGTTACTGGTATTGAGAGGAATATGCTTAAAATTTTAAATGAAGGACCCTATATTCCTAGAAGTCCTCTCAATCCACTTCTTGATCCAACTGGAGCAAGATCTGGGAGGGAAAAGAGAGAGAAACATTGGTCCGAAGAGGAAAGGAGACTTGTCAATATTGACACTACTTTAAAAGTCATGATCCTCGGGGCCGTTCCTGAAGCTCTAATTCCTACACTAGTGCTTTATCCCAGTGCCAAAAGCATGTGGGATGAACTAGTGAACCAGTATGAAGGTGGTGATGATACTATTGTTACCAGAAAAGTGGCTTTAAATAAGAAGTACGAGTCATTTTTTGCCCTACCTAATGAATCGTTAACTGGTACCTACACCAGATTTATGTCTATCATAAACCAGTTAAGAGGGCTTGGGGTAGAGAAGGACAAGGACATACTTTTTGAAAAATTTTGTGATATTCTACCTTCAAAATGGTCTCACATGATTGTGGTCTTGAGACAAGGTAAAACCTTGCATTCCCATACTCTGTCATCTTTGTATGGAGCCTTCAGATTCACTGAAGAGAATCAAGCCCAGAGAATTGAGGCAAAAAAAGATGCTATTAATCATGCTTCCAGTAGTTCCCTAGTGGTTAGTCATGCTGAACCACCTTGTGCAGCATTAATGTCTTCCGAGAATGTATTTTCTATGAAGAAGATGATGTCTGAATTAATGGATTCTGGAGTCATGAATAATATCTCTCCAAATTATGATGAAACTGACAGTGATGATCTAATGGCTATGATGGCTAAAACGTTTAACCGTTTCAAAGCCAGAGCTAATAAACCCACTGGACACAATGCACCCAGTTGTTTCATTGATAAGACCAATTTGACATGCTTTAAGTGTGGCAGAAAAGGTCATTTCATGAAAGAGTGCAAGTCCAATCAGTTTATCTCACAATCTGGTCCATCACCTTCTTATAACAAGCCTGATGATAGCTACAGATTAAAATACAAAAAGCTTAAGGCTCAAATTGCTCTCATGTCTGCAGAAAAAGATAATAATAATAAATGCATGGTGGCAAAAGAAGAATGGGTTCCCTCTGATGACTCATCAGTCGATGATGAAGAGGAAAGAGATTGTTGTTACATGGCTCTAGCTGATGAAGAGCATTTGGTGAAAGAAGATGTCACATCTGGAAGATGGGTGGACATTGTCATTAAAAAGGTAATAGATTATGACAAAGAAACTAATCCTGAGTTAAAATTGGACATTGCTGAAGCTTTAAACTCTGATTTAATGTTTGTGGAAACTGTTCGTTCAGAAATGTCAAATAATTTTGAAACAGATTTTTCTGAAATGACAAACTTACAATCTAAGTTAAAAGAATTGCAAGATATTGAACTAGCTTTCAAAGCACAAGTTTTGGTTACTGAACAACTGGTCCAAGAAAAGGAAGAACTGGAAAATCTTTTGTCAAAAGAAAAACTTGTTATCCAGTCATGACTTGAGACCAAGAAACCATATGATGCTGCACGTAACCTGTACCCCTCCCAAAAACGTGCATATCTAGGGGGTGATGTTAATGCTGCTGCATTAATACCTGTTGTTGACCGACTACCTGAAGTGTTAAAACCAAGCACTATATATGATGAACCAACAACACCCAAAACTTGTATTATTCCTCCTGTTCAATTGTCTGAGGTTAAGACTGGAGCTCCACAAATGAATGCTCCAGTCAAGAAGGTTAAGCAGAATAAACCTTTGCCTCAATCATCTTTTAAAGAACCCGAGGTTCAGAAAAAAAAGAATGTTGTTCCTCCACCTAAGCCAAAAGTATAGTCAACTGGAAAGGCTATGGTGTCATCTGAAGAAAATATTTTGTTAAGGTTAGAGAGTCAGTTTCAACTACTGGCTCGACAAGTTCAAAGTTGTAATGCAAGAATTAACAATTTTGAGGGTACTTCATCTTGTCCTAAACAAAATACAAAACCTTTTTCAAAGAAAGAAAAATCGAGCACACCTATTGTTAAGCAAAAAAAAAAGGTTTCAAAACTGTCAGCTCCAGTGGTGTTTACTGAGAAACCCACTATTTTTGAAAGTGAAATCAACCAGATACCTACTGGGATCCATCCTTGTGGATCCAGATAACCCATCAGTCGATGGGTTCGTAAACCTTTAAACTAATAATCTGGTGGATGTGCAGGGCGATCGAAAGAAATATATTTGGTATCTTGACAGCGCTGCTGGCAGGACAATGACCGGATGTAAGACCCTGCTGGAGGAGTTTGAAGTTTCAGACGAACCCTCCATTACTTTTGGAAATGATGGTTCTGGAAAGACTGAGGGATATGGTGTTCTGAACAATGGTCAAGTCAAATTCAGACGAGTGGCTTATGTAAATGGGTTAAAGTATAATCTCATAAGTGTGAGCCAGTTGTGTGATGATGGCTACCAGGTGTTATTCAACATCTCTCAAGGCATCGTATTTAATAAGGATTGGAAGGTAGTATTGATTGCTCCCAAGAAAGGGAATGTGTACATAATGGATATGGAAAGCTCTCCTTCAGAGCAGTGTTTCTATACCAAGGCTGATGAAGACACAAACTGGCTATGGCATAAAAGGTTGTCCCATTTAAATTTCAAAAATATCAACAAGTTGTCCAGAAAACAACTTGCAGATGGGATACACTCTGTCTCCTTCAAAAAGGAAAGGCCATGTCCAGGATGTGAGATGGGGAAGCAGAAACGCACCAGTTTCAAAACAAAACAGAATTTTAGCATATCTGAACCTCCTCACATGCTTCATATGGACCTTTTTGGTCCAGTGAATATTCAGACTCGTGCTGGTAAGAAATATACCCTGGTATTTATTGATGAATACTCCAGATATTGTTGGGTAATATTTCTTAGATCAAATAATGAAACTGCTGCTGAAATCATCGCTCTTATCAAGCAAATTGAACTCAAATACAAGCGAAAAGTGTGTCAGTTAAGAAGTGATAATGGAACAGAATTCCAGAATGCAACTCTGGAGAAATTCTGCACTGACACTGGCATCTCCCAGAATTTCTCATCAGCACATACACCAGAACAGAATGGAGTTGTAGAAAGAAAGAACAGAACGCTGATAGAAGCTGCCAGGAGTATGCTTGTTGAATCTGGTCTTCCTAAAGTGTACTGGGCTGAAGCAATTGCAACCACTTGTCATACTCAAAATCGCTCAGTATACGTGAAGAGACACAAGAGGACATCCTATGAAATATTGAGAAATAGAAAACCAAATATTGGTTATTTTCACGTTTTTGGATGTCCAGTATACATCCTGAACGACTCCAGTCAGTTAGGCAAATTTGATGCCAAAGCTGACGAGGGATATTTCTTAGGATATTCAGCCATTCGCAAAGCCTTCAGAGTCTACAACAAAAGACTGGAAAAGGTCTAGGAGTCAATACATGTCACATTTGATGAGTCAAATGAAGCAATCAATAAAAGGCCAACCCTTAATTCTCCCTCAGAAAGTCCAATTATCTTTGGTGAATCTGATCCTATCATCTTCAATAAAGATTCATCAGAGGATGCTTCCAGTCATACTGACTTGGAACCAGTGCAATTTGAAAAACCTTCCAGTAATACTTCATTCTATCCTTCAATAAGTTTCAAACTACCCTCTGAACTTGTTATTGGATCTGATGTTCGTACTACTCCTCCAGTATCAGATTCAATTGATTTTGAGCCAGTAATCCAAGAAATGCCTTTAAATGAAGAATTTCATGATGCAAATCGTGATCTTACAGATTCTGATGAAGATGCTGAAGTTGTCTGGCAAGATCCTACTCTAGAGAATCAATTGAATTCTTGCACTGATATTGTTGTAAGAAACAATCCTGGTCAATACTCTAAGTGGACAAAAGCTCACCCAATCAACCAGATTATCGGTGACTCCAGTAGAGGGGTTCAGACCAGAAGTGCCTCTAGTGAACATTGTTTATATGTCAGCTTCTTGTCACTGATGGAACCGAAGAAGATTGACGAGGCAATGAATGACCCGAGCTGGGTGATAGCTATGCAAGAAGAGCTTCACCAGTTCGAACGAAATAAAGTTTGGAATCTGGTTCCTCCTCTAGTTGGTAAGAAAGAACCAATTGGAACCAGATGGGTCTTCAGGAATAAAGTTGACGAAGATGGTCATGTGGTCAGAAATAAGGCCAGATTGGTGGCACAAGGGTATGTCCAGACAGACCTTGACTTTGAAGAATCATTTGCACCAGTAGCAAGGTTAGAAGCCATCAGAATGTTTTTAGCCTTTGCTGCTCATCATAAATTCAAGGTCTACCAGATGGACGTAAAAAGTGCATTTTTGAATGGAGAATTAGAAGAAGAAGTTTTTGTCAAGCAACCTCCAGGGTTCATTGATGAAAAGCATCCACATTGGGTATATTGTCTGGACAAGGCACTGTATGGCCTCAGACAAGCCCCTTGAGCCTGGTATGATACTCTGACCAAACACTTATCAGAAAATGGTTTCAAAAGAGGTGCAATTGACAATACCTTATTTATTCTTTGTGAAAGAGGTAATCTTCTGTTGGTACAAGTTTATGTTGATGATATTATTTTTGGTTCTACTGATGAATCTTTGTGCAAGAAATTTTCAAAAATCATGTCTTCAAAATTTGAAATGAGTTTAATGGGTGAAATAACATTTTTTCTTGGACTCCAGACTAAACAAACCAATGATGGTATTTTTATTAATCAAGAAAAATATGTTATAGATATTTTAAGAAAATTCGATATGAACTCTTCACCTTCAAAATCAACCCCTATTTCTGCACCTTTAACAATAGATTCAGACCCTGATGGGAAGCCAGTGAACACCACTGTCTATAGAGGCATGATTGGTTCACTAATGTATTTAACTGCCAGTAGACTAGATATAATGTTTGCAACATGTCTTTGTGCCAGATATCAGTTTAACCCAAAAGAATCTCATCTGGCGGCTGTAAAGCGCATTCTGAAGTACCTTAAAGGTACTCCCATTTTGGGTCTTTGGTATCCCAAAGGCTCAGGCTTAGATCTAATGGGTTATTCAGATTCAGATCATGCATGTTGTAAGATAGACAGGAAATCCACTACTGGTGGATGTCATTTCCTTGGTGGCAAACTGGTGAGCTGGACCAGTAAGAAGCAAACTTCAGTTTCTTTATCCACTGTTGAAGCAGAATATGTGTCTGCAGCCAGTTGTTGTGCTTAGATACTCTGGATGAAGCACCAGTTGCTTGATTATGGTATTAAGTATTCAAAGACTCCTATCTTTTGTGACAATACCAGTGCCATTGCTATCTCAAACAATCCATTCATGCACTCCAAGACGAAACACATTGATGTCAGGTATCATTTTATTCGCGATCATGTAATGAAGAATGATGTTGAAATCCACTTTATTCCCACTGATAAACAACTTGCTGACATTTTTACAAAACCTTTGGATGAGAAAACTTTTCAACATCTTGTCAGTGAGTTGGGAATGTTGAACCCTTAATCTGGAACCTTGTTATGAACGCCTTTGTGACACTGGCTTCTTTGATTCCAGATTTATAAATCTATGCCAGTAAAGCTATCGAACGCCTTTGTGATACTATCTTTGCACTGATAGATTTATGGATCACCATTCCAGGGGGAAGGACTCAGACCACATTTTTTTTATATATATATCTAAGTTTCAGGGGGAATTTATTAATTTATTTTCTCACTGGACAAATTTTTCTGAAAAATGTTTCTAGTACCTTGTAAATGTGTCCCTCTCATTAATACTGGATAAGTTGATGTGCATGTTTGAAGTAACTTTTGTTGCTTTGTAAATGTGTCTCTCTCATTTGTTTATATTAGTTGATGTGCGTGTTTGAGGATTACCAGAATGGTCAATCTGGGTACTTAATGGAGTGTCCCTCCAGTGTACCATTAATGCATGTTCTACTGGCCTAATCCACCAGTAAAACTGGAGTGTCCAGTCAACCTCCAGATGCATTAAAATGAGTCTGTGTGTGTCAAATCATTTTTTTTTGAATATTTTAAGAATAGTGCATGCCAACCTTACAAATTTTTCATCTGGACAGTTACTGTTCAGCTTACGTAGCATGACACTTTCAATTTAAATGATAGTTTTTGTTACCTTAGGAAGACAAAAAGTGTTAGTGGGTATTTTTTGTGGTCTGTCAACCGTCATACATTTATGTGTGATGGGAAACATTAAATGCGGATGTCAAAACCGATCAAAACTGTTTTGAACTTTTTCAAACTTACCGTTTTGAATTCCATTTTCTCTTTCCTCTATAAATACTCGCATTTACCTTCACTTTCAGATTCATCTCGAAAATCATTTACTCCCAAATCTTCAAATTCCTTCATTTATTTCTCTCTTTTTCATAATACTTAAAATGGCTCCTAAAGCATCTCCTAAAAATCTCCTTGCTGCAAACTACAATCCTTTCGCTAATGTCAAGAAGGCATCACATATATTTCTTTCTGCTGATGCCATCCGCATAAATATGAATAACTGGATGGCAAAACTCTCAACAAATCACACCGCCACTTCCATCATTGGAAGGTTGAACACCTTCTTCTTAAGTAGCCCACTCTATGGTGCCCTAACTCTTAATCCGGGCAAAATGTACCATGAATACCTTTGTGAATTCTGGTATACTACAGTGTACGTGGAAAGTGATGATTCCATCTACTACACCTTAAAGCAAGGCACCAAACACTTCACCATTACCGTTGATTCCCTCAGAGATGCTCTGAGGATGAATTATTTTGATGAGAATGAGATGCCCATAGAGATTCCATCTGGAATCGATACCAGAGAGGTGTGCAGGCTGATGGGGCACACAGAGATAGTAGACGAGAATGGTCAGCTGCGCAGGAAAGGCACTGTATATATGAGCAGGCTGACAGACTCATGGAGATATTTCTTCACTCATCTGGTTGAGTGTTTGGGTGGCAGTTCTGGAGGTCTGGATCAGATTAACCAGACATAGCTCCAGATTGCTTACTTCCTATGGAATGGATATAGGGTGGACTTTGCCCAGATCTTTTTTAATGATCTGGTGGACAGACTGAGGGTCAAGAGTAGGAAGGCCTTCATTCCATATATTCGCTTTCTGTCCATCATTTTCAGAAGGGCCCTGAAGAATGAGTATAATGTAAATACAACTCATTTTTCAATGTGTGAATACTTGAGGGACCTCAACCAGTTGACCTCATCTCCTACTGAGGTCGACATCCCATCGGTGATGCTCTATCAGTTCAGGATTCAAGAAGATGCAATTGCATCATCACCAGATGAGGAGATTGCTGGTGAGCCTCATCATGAGTAGGAAGTTGTTGATGAAATTAATGCTGAAAGGGTACAACCTATTTCCCAGATCATGAGGAGCCTGCTGTGGATATTGTTGAAATTCCACCTAACCCTACCAGGCCAAGAAATAAAACTCGTTGTCTAAGGAGAGACGGAGTTCCAGTATCAGTCCTTCCAGAATCTACTCATCAAGATTCTGGAGAAATGGGTCAGGAGACTGCCCCAGTAACCACTTCCCAGTACAAGTAGAAGGAAGTGGTGAACAAGAAAGAGGGTCTGGATCACCTCTTGTAATTCCAGTGGCAACTGCTGAGAGTGGGGACATCATGGCTGCTGATGGGTCCCTAATTGTTGAAGAAGTTGAAGGGGAACAATCTCAGTAGGTTGAAGGAGAGAATCTGGAGCAGGTGGCTTAGATTGATCTGAATGTTGGGGTGGAGAATGTACAAGTAGAGGACCAGGCAGGTGGAACCGGTCCAGATTGGGATATGCTTGATTCTCCACTGTCTGAGGACAATGACTTTGATGTAAACATGAGTTTTCTGGGAAAGAAGTAATTGATCGCACCATCCACTCTGTCTCCCAGTCAATTCTATCTGATATGCCTCCTCCACCACCAGTAAATACACCAACACCCCTTCCAGAACAAACAACAACAACACTTGAATCACCCTCTGCTCCAGAAATTCCACTGGCAGTCACCCATCCAACTGAAGGTATCACAAGGGTGTTGCCAGTATCACGTATCACCAGAACTACCAATCCTTCCAGTGGTCTCTCCTCTTCTTTTTCAACCGAGGTCCAAGGCCTTTTTGATAAGGTGGCGGACCTGGAGAGATCACTTCAGGCGTCTTCTCAAGTTATTTCTGACTTCAAATTTGTCATTTCCAATAATCTTAAGTCAGAAATGAATGTTTTTGCTGGTAATGAGAAGATTGTCTTTGAGAAGCTGGATGAACTTGTCATGGCTATAAATAGAAATTCTGAATCAATACAAGTTGCAGTCCAGGGTATCAAGGAGGATGTGGTAAGAAGTGTCCAGACTGCCATTCATACTGAAGTTGCTCAACCTCTGGCAAGTCTGGCTGGTGATGTTCAGAATCTAACCACTAGAATAAGCTCTCTGGAGAGCAGGCCAACTCTGGAGAAAAACTAAGTAGTCAGCACCCTCAGTGATGAAGTTGTTAGGAAGTTCAGGCGAAACATGTTGAAAGAAATCACTGAGGAGGTGTCTGATACTCTCCTTAGAAATCTCCGAGATGGGTTGTTGCCTGAAGTTATGAAGATGATTGACGCCTAGTTGCCTCGCCACTTTCCTCAGGATCTTGAAATAATCAAAAAGGAAGTGATGTAGTTGAGGAAAACTGTAAACAACATAGCTCCAGTGTCTGGTCGTACATTTGACTCCTCTGACAGACATACACTGGACCAGGTGTGGAATCATCTTCAGTCTGGAGATGCTTCCAAGGGGGAAGGTTCTAGTTCTGGAACTGAGAAGGTTGATCTCAGGAAAAAGATAGAGGTTTGGAAGAAGGTGATTGGTAAAGCTACATTACACATATCTTTAAGTCATACAACAACACTTTACCTAAAGCTCTTCAAGTCATACAACAACACTTTACCTAAAGCTACATTACACATATGAAGGGGGAGAGTACATATCTCTGAAAATTCATTCCAAGAATTCAAAAGAAAAGACTTCAAGATTCGAAGATTGAAGAATTCAAGACAAGTTCATATCTTCCGCACCTCAAAAGACAACTCTGATTCATGATTAAACAATCTTCAAAGATTCAAAACATATACACACTCATCATTCTTTGTTCTAAAAGAACATTGAGAATCAACAAATGATTTAACTTCAAGAAGTCCAAGACCTAGACTGAATCAAGTTCTCCAAAGACAATGAGAAAGCTTTGAAGACTTGTTTCAACACACCAATTGTCTTCATCACCCGGCTCATCAAATTCATTCCTACAAGACAAAACAACACGTACTTCAGACCTTACAATATATCACTAAGGGGGAGAATGTTAGAAATCCAAAAATAGTGATACATTGTAATTTAAGTTATGGACTTACTTGTTGATAAGTCATGAGTTGATGATTTCTAAGGTTGAGGGGCTAATAGTGTTAATTAGCATAGTTAGATAGTTTAGACTATAAATAGCCCTCAATTCTTTAGAAATCATAACATTAGCATAACTCTTGACTTACATTCCATACTATTACACCTGAATAACACACACTTGATCCCAATTCTCTCTCAACACACACATAAACACCAAGAACACACACACTAACCAAACACCATTGTTGATGTGAATTCGAGTGATAAAATCGTGTTGTTACATTTGGTATCAGAGCAAAACATCGTTTTGATCTCAATCCATAACTGAATTCAATCACATTTCATCAAAAATCACCTTTAATTCTGTTTTTTTTCCGTTTCTGTTCATTTTTGTTCTTCACTGAAAATCCAAAAATTAACCTCTCAAATCACATAAAATCACAAATGTTTGTTCACCGTTCGATTCCTCATAGTTAATAACATAATCCTCTCAAGTTTCATATTCTAATTCGATCTGGATCAAAAGTTCAAATTTTGAGTTTTTGGCGCTAAAATTTGGGATTTGATTCTGTTGTGTTATAAGCTAAATAGTGTTAATCGGATCATTGCTGAGGTGAAAACAAACTGTTAGCAAGTGGTTTCATGTTCCAATTCTCAGAAAATCAAAAGATATTGAAGTTTTAAAAATCGTCAATGGAGGTGTTCATACTCAGAGGTTGAAGACGACTGTGAGAAGCTAAACGATCTCATTTAGATCGTTTTAGTTTGTGACTTGTAAGACGATTCAAATTTTGATCATTTTGACAAGTGTGGTTGTAGTGTGAAAAGTTGATTGTGGCTAACTGATCCTTTGGATTGGTTTCGGTCAATTCAATTTCTTGAAAAATACACAAGTTGTTGAGAAATCTTGAAAAGAAACCAAAACGATCTCTTTTAGATCGTTTCAGTTTTCCTTGAAACCAGAACGATCTCTTTTAGATCGTTTCAAGTTTTACTTGAACATTCTCTAGTTTGTGTAATTCGTGAAGAGTCGTGTTTGGGAATCATACTACTCTTAGGTAACTGATCTTCGTGATTGGTTTTGCTCAATTCATTTCATTCCATTTCATAACAAAACTCTGCCCAAATCATTTCAGAATACTTAGAATTTTTCTTCTTCTGAAAATCGTTTCAAGTTTAAATCGTTTCACTCTTAATTCAATTTAGATCGTTTTAAATTAGATCGTTTCATTACTGCACATTGAGATCATTTCATTCCTGGATATTTAGATCGTTTCAATTACTCTTCTTCTACATCATTTCATTCTTATTTCAAAACATATCGTTTCATTTTCATTTCAATTCAGATCGTTTCAGTTCATTCCAAATTAGATCGTTTCATAGTTTCTTACTTTCTTCAAAATCAATTCAATTCTCAATTCAAATCAATTTCAAATGACTACTCGTGAAGCATTGTCTCTGGGTACTGATACAAGACCACCAGTTCTTTATCGTGGTAACTATGGACTTTGGAAGAAAAGGTTCATGGATTATGTGGAATGTCAGACTAATGGTCACATGCTTAAGGACTCAATCATCAATGGACTTGCTATGCATCGTCATCCTACTACCCGTACTATTTTGACTCCTGATCTTTTGAATGTCGAACAAAGAGATCGTACTGCTGCTGACAACAGAGCTAGGTCATGCTTGTACCAAGCACTCCCTGATGAGATCTATGGCTCAGTTGATTCTTGTAACAAAGGAGATTTGGGATGAAGTTGCTAGACAAATGGAAGGTTCTGATGTAACCTCAACAATTCGACTGACAAATGTCTTAACTGAGTTTGACAATTTTCAGAAATCTCCAAATGAATCTCTTGAGTCCGTCTGCTACAGATTTTGCAATGTGATCAATGAACTGAGAAAGAACAAAGTCAAGAAAGATGAGATTGAGCTGAACATCAAGTTTATCAAAGCACTTGGTCCCAAATGGGAAGATTATGGAACTCAAATCAAGCAACATCAAGATCTGACCAAATTCACCATTCATACTCTTTATGAATCTTTCAAGTTGAATGAGAGCAAAGTTCTAAGCAAAAATTCATTCAACAAAGTGCCAGAAGTTGTATCTACTGATCCTTTGGCATTGGTTGTTGAACGAAAAGTTTCTGAGGCTCTTAAAAGACAAATGACTGTTGTTTCTTCGTCTGATGAGGAGGGAGAAGAATACTTGGCTCCAAGAGATGGTATTCCTGATGAATTCACTCCATTGCAAAAAGCCAAAGACAAGATCGAACACTTGTATGATGAAAAATTTTTGAGACTTGGTATGGTTCAACAATTCATTCGTCCATTGGATGACGAATTTGAGACTGATGAAGTTGAGAAAATTCAAAACAATAAATTTTTGTTTAATTATGATGCCATCAACACTTCTTATGAAACGAAAAAGTCATCAATTTTTAAATTAGAAGAGATTGCATCTAATTTTCAAAACCAAGAATCTGTCGTTTCCCCACCTAAACCAACTAAATTGTATGTTCCATCCACATTTTTGGAAAAACAAATGGTTTACAACAAAAGGTGGAATCTCAACAAAAACTTATTAATAATCTACAGTCTCAAAGTCCGAATTCAAAGAATGAATCAATTGTTGTTGATATCAAGAAAGTCTGTGTGAATGTTTCTACACAAACTGATTTCAGTCTTTTAGTATACCATTCCACTCAGACTACTTGTGTTTCATCTACTGTTTCCTCCACCCAAACCTTGACTGATTCTTTTGAGTGTTCATGTCAAAATGCTGTTACTGTAATAGCTGATGATTATGTGCAATCTGATTTATCCTATGACGAACTTGCGCATAGTTTAGTTTTGATATGGTACTACTTTAGGTTTTTCACTTGTAAGTTTCCTGAAGAGTTAGTTGTTCACCCTAAGCTTTATGCTAGTATAGGTGTTGATACTTCTACTCAATTTTCTTGTGAAAACAAAGATGTGTCAGTTCAAGTTGATTTCATTCCTGAAATTACCAATAGTGTGAAGTTGGAAAACAAGACTCTTGATTTTTCAAAAATCTCTCCAGTTTCACCATTCACCAAAAATGATTTTGATAAATTCATGGAGGGAGAATATGTTTTTGATTCTGAAACTGAGAAAAAGATTGAATCTACCAAAATCAAAGTTAAATCAAAAGAGGAATCTCCAAAAACTTCATATTATTCAAAGAAACGGGTTACTTCCAAACTCATCAAGACTGAACCAAAGACTGTCACCAAACCAAGAATAAACAAGTTAAAAACAAAGTGTCCTACCCCGGAAAAGCATGTTAAAACCAAACAAGATGAGACCAATCCCAGAATCAAATACAAAGTGAAACTTCTGGAAGTCAATTCAAATGTTTGTTCGTCTAGCTCTCATTCTAGTTCAATTTCTAAAGTGTCTAAGTCTAGATCAGTTTTGCTAACTAGGGATACTTCAAATGGTGCAACTAGGTATAGGGATAGATATGGCTGGTTTTCTCATGATAAACCTAAGAAACAAGAAGTTTCTGCACCTTCAAAAGAGTCTAAAAAGATAAAAGTGCTTCAAAACTCTTGTTCTAATCTTCTTAGTGTCAATTCGACAGGTGGAAAGAGCTTAATTAGTGAGACTAAATGGGTAGCTAAGTCATTAGTACCTAAGTTCACTAATGTTGATAAAAAGAAGAAAAGGCGAAGAAGAAAAGCTGATAGTAAGAAGAAGCATGTTTCTGTTGAGTCAAACAATTTATCTTTTAAGTCCTCTGTGTTAAACAATGTTAATGGTGCCAAGGCTAGTCCTTGTGAAGTTGTAAACAATGTTAATTCTTGTTCTCATATGCATGGTTTGAATGTTGGTAGACATGTCACTTTTGATTCATGCGTTAATATTCGATTGTTCAATCCAAATGTGCTTATTGATAATGTGCTTGTTAACAAGTATGTTGACATAAAAGCATGTTTGTATGCATCTCCTAAGTTATACTCCCTGCCTGTTTTAACTAACCACAAAGGACCCGTCTTTAAGTGGGTACCTAAAGTCGGTTAAATTTTTGTTTGCAGGTAATAACCATCTGTGTATGGATACTCGATTCCGGGTGTTCAAAACACATGACTGGAAATAAATCATTGCTCAAGAATTTTGTTGAAAGATTCATGGGAACTGTTCGTTTCGGAAACAACAATTTCGCTCCAATTCTAGCTTATGGAGATATTGAAAGAAACGGAATTGTCATCAAGAAAGTTCATTATGTTGAAGGCCTGAGTCATAACTTGTTCAGTGTTGGACAGTTCTGTGACAACAATCTTCAAGTTCTTTTTCGACAATCTCTGTGCAAAGTCCAAACTCTAGATGGAATTGATATCCTATGCGGAGATCGTGAAGACAATCTTTTCACAGTTAATCTTGGTGATAACCAACCAACTGCTAATATCTGTCTTGTTTCAAAAGCTACTTCAAAAAATTCGTGGTTGTGGCATAGAAGGCTTTCTCACTTGAATTATCAAACCATCAATGCTTTAGTCAACAAGCAACTTGTTGAAGGCTTGCCTGACTACAAATATGAGAGTGAGCATGTCTATCCTTTTTGTGCAGTTGGGAAGATCAAGAGAACTTCTCATAAACCAAAGAAAATTCCACACACTTTGGCACCTCTTCATTTGCTTCACATGGATCTTTGTGGGCCTATGAAAGTACAAAGCAGAAACGGGAAGAGATATATTCTGGTTATCATTGATGATTATTCAAGATACAATTGGGTCAAGTTTCTTGCTTCAAAAGATGAAACAACTCAAATTCTGATCGATTTCATCACTTCCACTCAAGTGAATCTTCAACTACCAGTCCGTTATATTCGTTCGAATAACGGTACTGAGTTCAAAAATGCCATCTTCAATGAATTTTGCAAATCAAAAGGCATTACTCACCAATTCTCTGCTGTCCGAACCCCGCAACAAATTGGTGTTGTTGAAAGGAGAAACCGTACGCTGGTGGAAGCAGCAAGAACAATGCTTGCTTATTCCAAGTTACCATCAAACATGTGGGCTGAAGCTGTTGACACTGCCTGTCATACTCAAAATCGGTCCATCATCAATCAGCGTCATGAGAAGACTCCTTATGAGGTTATTAACAAACGCAAACCCAACATCAATTACTTCCATATTTTTGGGTGTGTCTGTAATACCTTGAATGATCGGGAAAATGTTGGAAAGTTTGAAAGGAAAGGTGACGAAGGTTACTTTGTTGGTTACTCAAAGACATCGATTGCATATCGCATCTTCAATCGTCGAACAAACACGATTCAAGAAACCATTAATGTTTTGTTTGACGAGATGTCTGGCATGATATTTGAACAAGAAAGTTTGCTACCAAGAATTAGTGATCCAAGTACTTCAAGTGCTTCCTCAAGGACGTCTACCTTAGCCTCAAAATTCAAGAAATATCCAACTCCAACAAGTGAAGAGCTAGATATTCTTTTCGAAGAATTCTACAACTCAAAACCGATTCAAGAAAAGGAACCTCAAGTCATCAATGAACCAATTCCGAATAATGACCCCATTCAAACAAGTGAATCAGTTCCTAACAACAATCATGAATCATCTTCAAATTTTACAGAACAAGAAGAATCATCTTCAAGTGATATTTATTCTCAAAAGAATGTTCAAGAACAACCTTCTCAAATCAATCAAACAACAAATCCATCACATACTCCAAATGTGTATGTGCCACTGGATTTTGATCATCCAAATTTTGAGGAAAGAGTTCTTCCAAGCTATGATTCCATTTCTCAACAGAACTCTGGATTTAATGATGATAATGTTGACATTCATCAACAAGATCCTCTTCCTCATGACAACAAGTGGTCACGTATGCGCAAAGATCATCCTACAGAACAGATCATCGGAGATCCACAAGCTGGTGTTTCTACCCGTACTACAGTCAATGAGTGTCTTGTTGCACTTTCACTGAGTAACATTGAACCCAAAACCGTCTCTGAAGCTCTTTGTGATCTAGAGTGGGTTAAAGCAATGCAAGATGAATTAGCTCAGTTTGAGAGACTGAAGGTATGGAGATTGGTTCCAAATCCAAGGAAAGAAGAACCAATTCACACCAAGTGGATTTTCAAGAACAAGAAGGATGAAAATAGAGTTGTAGTAAGGAACAAAGCTAGATTGGTTGCAAAGGGTTACTGCCAACAACCTGGTGTGGATTTCGACGAAACTTTCGCTCCTGTTGCAAGAATGGAGGCCATTCGTATTTTCTTAGCTTATGCCACATTCAGAAACTTCACTGTGTTTCAAATGGATGTGAAGACAGCATTCTTGAATGGAGAACTCAAAGAAGAAGTTTACGTGGAGCAACCTAAAGGTTTTGTTGATCCTAAGAAGCCAAACCATGTCTACAGGTTAGACAAAGCTCTCTATGGTTAAAGTAGGCACCCCGAGCATGGTATGATTCCTTATCTACTTTCTTACTCAAAGGAGGCTTTACCAAAGGTAGTATTGACCCTACCCTGTTTATTCGTAAGCAAGGTAAGCATGTTTTACTTGTCCAAATATATGTTGATGACATTATTTTTGGGTCAACCAGTCAATCTTTTTGTCGAAATTTTTCATCTCTAACGGTCAATCATTTTGAAATGAGCATGATTCGGGAAATGAATTACTTTTTGGGTCTACAAATCAAACAATTACCAACTGGTATTTTTATATCACAAGGTAAGTACATAAAAGATATGTTGAAAAAGTTTGAAATGACTACTTGTACTTCAATTTCAACCCCAATGGCTGCTCGTACAAACATTAATGCTGATAAAAATGGGAAACCATTTGACCAAAAGAGGTATAGAAGCATGATTGGTTCGTTGTTGTATCTTACAGCATCTCGCCCAGATATAATGTTTGCAACATGTATGTGTGCTAGGTATCAAGCCGCTCCGACTAATTTACATTACCAAGCTGTGAAACGAATTTTTTGTTATCTGAAGGGTACACCCAATCTTGGTCTCTGGTATCCAAGGGATACTGGATTCAATTTAACTGCCTATTCAGATGCAGATCATGCAGGTTGTAAGCTTGATCGTAAGAGCACATCTGGTACTTTACAATTCTTAGGGGATAAGATTGTAAGTTGGTCCTCCAAGAAGCAAAATTGTGTATCACTGTCAACAGCAGAAGCTGAATAAGTGGCTGCTGCTAGTTGCTGTGCTCAAGTATTATGGATGAAAACACAACTTACCGACTATGGTCTAAAATATGATCGTGTCCCTATCTATTGTGATTCACAAAGTGCCATTGCAATTGCTGTCAACTCAGTCAATCACTCATGCTCAAAGCACATTGATGTGAGATATCATTTTCTCAAAGATCATGTTGAGAAAGGTGACATCGAACTCTACTTCATGGGAACTGACTACCAACTCACTGATTTGTTCACAAAACCACTGGACGAAAAGAGGTTTAATTTCTTAATCTCTAAACTTGGTATGCTAAATCTTGATCCTTAATTCCCTTTACCATGGAAGGAATTCTTGATTCATTTTTCAAAAATTATAAAAATTGAAAAACCAAAAATCAAATACAAAAATATAAAATTTTGAAAAATAACAAAAAGATTTTCTTAAATTTTTTTTACTTCAAAATGGTTTACATATACTCTGTATGTAACCCGTGTTTAAATAATGTATTTATTACTTCGTGGCTTATGCACACTCAGTATATACTCTGTATGCAACCCAGTTTTAAAAAGAAAAATTATTGATGTTTCAAAATTGAAATTAATTCATGTTGTTATACATATAAATTGATATAGGATAACGTGGAATTGAACGCCTTTGTGTACTTCCAAGTGGTCTTATATGAATGTATATGTGTAATACAAGATGTTGATTGCAATTTTGTTACACCTGTTTCAAAAATTCTTAATTGTTGATATGAGAAGCAAAGGATTGAACGCCTTTGTGTACTCCTGAGTTATCTCATCTTGAACAATTGATTGAGTTCACTTTTCATAAAACCTGTTTTGATTTCACACAAATCATTTTTGCTCCACCTTTTTTCTATGAAAATCTTTTTGCTCTATCTTTGTATAGACTAAGGGGGAGTTTGTGATTTCAAATCTCTTTCACAACTTCAAATGTGTTGTTTAAAATTTTTTTTTTTCACATTTGATAATTTTTTTTCCAAAACATTTGCTTTAAAAGAAGTTCGGTGTTTAGTTTGCACATGAGCGACTAGGTTTTTCTCAAAATTCTAGTCCATGAATTTCATCATCGCCGATGAATTCTAACCCCGGAGTTTTCACTTCTTTCATTAGATAGTGAGGGTATTTTTGAGTGATGATGAATTCGTGCAACTAAGCTTGGAGGGAGTACAGTCGAAAAGTGAGAGGTTATGGTGTACAAATTTAAGCTAGATTTGTGCAATTTATGGAGTTTGTGTGAGAAAAGGGTTAAAAGAATTGATACCCTTCCCTAAAATTCTCAAATCGCCGGGTAAAACACATTTCTATCGGATGTCATTTGTTGATATCTCGATATTGAAGAAGCCTTCATGGACCCAGTGAAGCGATGCACATCTTTACCTAACCACTCAAGTGTTTCTTAACAAATGCTTGTTTTATTTCTCATGGAGATTTTCTCATTTCTATTGACTCTTCATTTGGAAGACGTTGATATTGAAAAAGGGTGACACTCTGCTCCAGTCCCCGACTTCATTTGATCACTTTGTGTCTAGAGCTCTCGTGATTGATCATTAATTTGATCATTATTCATTCTTTAGGACACATTTGCGTCATATCTTTGTGATATACATGCATATCTTTGTGATAGAGCCGGAATATTTGTAGTGATATCTTAATTGATATTTCACGATGATCAAATGGAAATCCTACCATTGCTAACATCATTTCCAACTTTGAACGTAGGTCTCATAATTGCATTTTTGTAATTATTGAGTTAACAAGAAGTTTATTGTGATCTTGGATTTTTTTTCTTAAAAAGTCTTTAAGGATAGTAGAACATGGTTATTGAACGCTTAGGTGACACTGACCATGGTTTACATTCTTTGAAGCATTCTTGAGGTTGAAAAGCCAAAAGACCGAACTATGTTAGAGGTTTGCTTTGTGCATTTCTCAATGATACATAGGAAATCCGATAACTGATATACATTTCTTTCGGTCATTTCATTAATCCTTTCGATTTTTGAATGCAAACAGATCATTCTTATCCGGTTTCTTTTCTCATCACCAGAACACAGAAAACACCAACACCATGATACATTGTTTATCCCAACAACTTCAATCTTACATGTTAGTCATCCATAGGAACAATTGGGTTGGTTTATATGGTTAAATTGATGTTTTGCTGGTTGATAATTCTCCATGAGCATAATGTCTAGGTTTTAGTCATGATTATTTCTTTTAAACAATCGAATCAATCAATGTTTGCATAATGACATTGGTTTCCAACTTTGTCATTATGAGGGGGAGAAAATAGTATGATTGATTATTGATTAGGAGAAGAAATTAGAATGATTGATAAGGACAAGGAGAAAAGTTTGTGTTTGGTTGTTTCAATTGCTTTCAGAGATACTATCATTCAGATTCTTGATTAGAAGTTTTCAAGTTTATTTGGAGTTCTTTTATCTTAAAATTTCATTTGTGACATCAACTCATCATTCTTCTTCAAAGGTTGTGTGACAATTTCATTCCAAACTACAAGAGTTCCAATATTCAAATTGAAGATTATTCATTTCAAAAGAAGAGAATATACATTCAAGATTTAACAAGAGATTTTTCAAAAATCAAAGAGACTGTGATTACTCATGAATTGAGGGGGAGCATGATTAATTCATAAGAGACTTGTCAAATCCTCATTCAAATGTTTACTCTCAAAAGTGCTTTAGATGATGTGACAAAGATCAAAGCGTCAAAGGACAAAAGATTGAAGATTCAAGACAAAGAAGAAAAGTTTCAAAAAGAGTCTTCATCAAATTAAAGATCTTCAAGTCATACAACAACACTTTACCTAAAGCTACATTACACATATCAAGGGGGAGAGTACATATCTCTGAAAATTCATTCCAAGAATTCAAAAGAAAAGACTTCAAGATTCGAAGATTGAAGAATTCAAGACAAGTTCATATCTTCCGCACCTCAAAAGACAACTCTGATTCATGATTAAACAATCTTCAAAGATTCAAAACATATACACACTCATCATTCTTTGTTCTAAAAGAACATTGAGAATCAGCAAATGATTTAACTTCAAGAAGTCCAAGACCTAGACTGAATCAAGTTCTCCAAAGACAATGAGAAAGCTTTGAAGACTTGTTTCAACACACCAATTGTCTTCATCACCCGGCTCATCAAATTCATTCCTACAAGACAAAACAACACGTACTTCAGACCTTACAATATATCACTAAGGGGGAGAATGTTAGAAATCCAAAAATAGTGATACATTGTAATTTAAGTTATGGACTTACTTGTTGATAAGTCATGAGTTGATGATTTCTAAGGTTGAGGGGCTAATTGTGATAATTAGCATAGTTGATTTGTTTAGATTATAAATAGCCCTCAATTCCTTAGAAATCATAACATTAGCATAACTCTTGACTTACATTCCATACTATTACACCTGAATAACACACACTTGATCCCAATTCTCTCTCAACACACACACAAACACCAAGAACACACACACTAACCAAATACCATTGTTGATGTGAATTCGAGTGATAAAATCGTGTTGTTACACTATATTCGATCCATGTATGCTCAGGATGAACAAGTTTATGATTCTGAAATTTATAGGGAGAGCATACTGGATCTTATTGCCCAGAGAAGAGAGGAACTGAAAAATCTCCAGCAACAAGTAAGGAGTAATGCAATGGCTCTGGAGCATGAATATAGGAAGAAAGTTAAGGGTTTGCCCAAGGCACCAGTCAAGAAATCCAAAACTGCCAGAGATGCAGATCTCAGTACCTTCATTCCCTTGAACACAACTGAAAGAATTAATAAGGAAAAATTTCAACAAGTGGCTGAGCAGAGAAAAGTGTCAAGGGAAGTGGATGAAATGGTGAAAAGGGCTCAGACAAAGGAAAAGTATGAACATTTGTCACAATTTAGAGCTGATGTCCGACCAATAATCGGTGCTGAGATCCATCTGGCAGAAAATCATGATAACTTCTCTAAGTTCCATGTCAAACTCTTCAGAGAAGGGAACTTTACTGATGAAAGAAAGGACACCTCAATCAGGGCTTTTGGATGGTCAGAGTTAAGGGAGATTGGGCTTTCATTCAGGGGTAAAGATGTCTCCCAGGATGTGAAATACTTTATGAAGAGGATTGGCAAGGAATGGATGAGGAAGGAATTGATGGAGATGGTGCTAGGCTTAAGGACTTCTCTTACTTCGTCTTCATCTCCAGGTGTAAAGAGGAAGGCCACTGAAGAGCCATCTGGGCATGCTGAAAAGAAAAAGGCCTGACTCTAATATTGTACTTGTATTTATTTTCATGTTGATAAAATTGTAACTTTTCTCCACTTGATGTCTGTAAATATAAGTTGCAATTTCTATTTTTTTACAAGTACTAATCCAGATTAAGTCTAGAAATCAAAATGTACAAACTGGGAACACTGATGATCTATAAAGTGGCTCTCCAGAAATTTAAATTAGACTTAGTCAAATTTCTCAAGGATTTTTCAAGCACAAACTTGTATAGATACAAGCTTGAAAATCTTTGCATAATTTCTAAACAAATAGGGGGAATTTGTTAGGTCCAGATTTACTGGACTCGCTCCAGACATAACTACTGGAGCCCTCTGAAGATCTGTCCAGAAATTATGTGAAGACCAGTGAACAACTTACTTTTATAGCAATCTGGATTCCATCAGATTTGTTCATTGGAATTCACTCCAGTCAAGATCTTTCCACTGAAGAACATTCTCACTGAAGTCGAAGACTGAAGTCTGAAGAAAGAAGTCTGACAAATAGCGGAGCTCACTGGAAGACTTACCAGATCTCCTGACTAGAGTCCTTGTTAGTGTTCTAGACCTTACAAGTCTGAACACTGATTACGAGGAATTGACTTTATGCCTTTACATGCCTTTAACCGGACAATCCATTTGTCTTTTGTTAAAAGCCTTACACGCATGTAAAAGTGGTTGGTTAATTAGAAGACAAGTCACTGTCATCTGACTTTATTCTTGTACTTTAATCAATGCTTTTAAGGAATTAATGTAATTTCCTTAAATGCATGTAACCATATTTGTACGGCAAAAAGAATATTATATTTATTCTTTTTGCCTATAAATACCAAGTCACTTCCTCGTCCAAATCACATACTTTTGCAATTTGGTGCCTTTGCTCAAATACTCTCGATCTAAACAGTCATACTTCACAACTTTAAGTATTTCGATCAAAGAGTTTATTTAGCAAAGATTAGATCACTTGTAATTCATAGGTTGTTTAGATACTTACTTTGTAATATCTTGTTCCGGAACAACCTTGTATTTTATTTAACATCAATAAATAAAATACATTTGAAAATTACATTGTGTCTCACCATTTACTTATTTGCTTATCTTTATATTGCTTAAGTACGTATTACGTTATATATATTCTTGCATTTATATTAATCGTAATACTAGTCCAATCCAGTGCTTACTTGACATTTTATACTAGTCATCTCTAGTGATTACTTGACTTGTTATTCTACACTTGTGGGTTAAACCATCGAGTGAGGGACTTCACAGCTAGCCTTAGATCTCATTATTTTAACAAAATCGCGTCAAAATCATTCGTTTTGCTCAAATCGTGTATGAATCCGAACCCGGCTAGGTCTAGCTTCACGTAGGCTGGTCTAGCTCGACCTCTACCTGGTCAAGCTCAACCTCTGGTGGTCTAGGTTGACCCTCTGTTGACTTTTGTCGCTTAAACAGCTCGTAAGGTTCCTAGTTTGACCCGAAATGACTTGTTTTAACTCTCGGACCTTTAAGACTTAGAAAAGAATCATTTTGGCATCTGTCCAGGTCAAACTAAACCTGCCATGGTCGAGTTCAACCACTTCCCTACTCATATAGTCGATTTCATTAGCCTATCGTGTCCATACGCGCTTATTCGGTTCTTAAACTTGACTAGTTTTCTCAAAAGGTGTAGTTTTGGTCCAATTGGCTAACATATGAATAAAAGGTTTTAAAATAACATATTTGGGCTTTAGTTGGTCGAGTTCAACCATTAGGTTGAGCACAACCTCTACTCGTTTCAGTTTCGTAAGCTTTTCGGTAAAATCTCCGGTTTCGTCTAGTTTTGATTAAAATTCAAGTGAAACTTATTTTGAACTATAAAATGATTTCAAATGAGATTGTATTGATATAATAATGTGTTTGAACTTAATAAAGGACTTTGTTGTCAAATCCAGACTCTTGTTCGGTTTATTCGAATTTTGTCAAACGTTGTTTTAGAAGTTAAATAAAGACATGTGCACTTAAAGGCATTTCTAATAGGCTAAGACTTAAGACCAAAGACTTTCATTGTGACTTGTCATGTATTATTGGTAGGTGTTGATTTTCGTGGACTTTGATTGTGCTTGTCGTGGTCGTTCGTTATACTTTCATAACACTTTTCAGGTGAGTTTCGTAGCCCCTCTTTTTTACGTGCTTTGGGGTGGAAAGTATACTGCTACTTTTTAAAACAGTTTGTCGATATTTATTTATGTTCAATATAGAGCTGGTTCTTATAGAGTTACTGATGCCTGTGACGTGCTTGTTTTTGTTTGTATGTGTGATTATGTGCTTAATGATTGTGCTTATTGAGACGTACTTATTGTGTGCATTGGAGACTTATATTAAGGCAAGTTTTTTAACTGTAAGGCCACCAAGGCAAGTTGTTGAACTGTAAGGCCACATATCATTATCTAAGGCAGGTACCGTAAGGCCACACTTTGAGTACTTGGACTATGGTGTAGCTCTGCTCACTATATATTGAACATCTACCTATTTTGTTTCTAAAGAATCGACATAAGACTTATTTATTACTGTACTTTTTTTTGACAAAAACCTACGAACTCACCAACCTTTGTGTTGACACGCTTTAGTATACTTTTCAGGTGCTCAAGCTATTCAGGGATAAGGACTTTCATGCTAGGACTGGACTTTAGAGACTAGAGCTCCTTTATTTTTGTCAGACTTTAAGGCTGCATGCCTTGGTTTATTCCTTTTATGGATGTACTTGTAATAAGCTTTCCATGTATTGTCATGACTTTGAACTCATGTTTTGGGAATATATTCATTATATTCTATTTCATATAGCAGTATCTATGTAATTCCATGACGTGCTGTACTTTTCATGACACCTTATGTTTCCGCCAACGGTGTGGTGTTACAGAATGGAATCAGAGTCGTGGTTGTAGAGAATTAGGTGGAAAAGCCTAGACTATAACCTAAGAACCTTGTATAGCATTTACGATAGGAATCATAGATGCATTCTAGACGTGCTAACGTCACTTATATTTTGAGTTCAAGTTCTATTGAGACTTATTATCCCTGTGCTTATTTTGACTATGGCTGTCATTTGGTGACTGTGTACTTGTGGTGACTGTGTTCTTTCAGTGTTATTGTGATTATTTATCTGTATTAGGGCAAGATAAAGTGATGGCGCTAACTAGTATGGCATAGCGATAATCATAGAAAAGCCTGATCAACTGTTCTATGATTACCGCCATGCCTTGCGACAGTTATTAACATCAGTGATTGCACTTGTAGTGAGAGTGTGGTAGCTACCCTGGTCTGCTTAATGGGTGTTGGTTAGGTGGAGGGTTAGTCGCTGGTACACCCTGTATACATACCGAGCCAATAACTAGAGAGCATACCAGTACCGCGATCCGACCTTGCATTAGATGTACTAGGGGTGTGGAGGGTTAGCCGCTGGTACACCGTGTATACATACACCGCTAGTGCAACGAATGTAGGTGTTAGATTCGGACCACATTTTAACTGCGATATAGGATTATATATCAGTAGTATATATATATGTATATATGTATTGCATTGACATGGACTGCATGAGTAGTTTAAGTTTTGGATAGCATCCCTTAGACCATAAGAAGAGAGAGCTTGCTGAGTGTAACATGTGACATAGGCATTGACATTTTCGAGTGTTTCTTCGCGAATAACTTTCCAAAGGTATACTAACATGTGTGGAATAACGGTGAGTTGAGAGCTACTGCAAACGGAGACGATTGCCGCAAGTACTCAAGTCATCAATGTTATCCTGACACGAAATGCGACGAATGAAGGGACGACTTATAATGAAGCTGAGGATGCACAGTATAAGGAAGCAGTGAATGAAGAGACTAGTGAATATTATGAAGATGCTGATGAGAGAATTCGTATAGGAAATGTACTAAGAAAGACTAGAAGTGGTGTCAGATGTTTTACATACAAAATCGTCAAGGAATGTGGCATGCAAGATTATGTAGCAGAGGTGGAGCAGGCATATTTATTCAATGATTAGATAGACGGAAGCTGTGATTGACATTAGTGAGTGTACACCTGGTCAAAGGTTCAGTTATATGGCAATTTCTTTACCTTGGATGCGTTGTCTTAGTGGAATGGTCAATGTTGAGCCAGAGGCAGAGTAGTGGCTGAGACGATGTCTTGGTAAAATTTTAAGGAGTTGCTGACGAGAATGTTCTATATGACAAGTGAACTGATAAGCTTTATCAAGAACTTTTGGAGTATAAGATGATTGGTGCTAATCATGTTCGTTACGCTACATGTTTGGATGAGTTGTCAAGGAAGGTTTCACGATTGGTTAATCTGAGAGCAAAGGCATCGAGAAGTATCTTTGTTGATCCCTTGGGTTAGGTCGATTATGGTTCTTGTTCATCCGCTTACTCTGGAAGAGGCTATATTGAGATACTAGGCTATGACTGATGAGTTGATTTAGTGTGGGACTCTTACTGTTGTTAGGACAAAGACAAAGGAAAGTAGTGGGGCAAGTGGTAGTAAGAAAGTTTGGCGATCTGATGGGAAGAGGCAGAACAGGTCCAAGGTATTCGCAATGACTGACGTTGGCAAGAAGGATTATGTGGGTCCTCACCCTTAGTGTACAAATTGTAATCTTCATACATGCGGAGAATCAAATTGCATGACATCTTTTAACTGCCATAAGACTAGGCATTTTGCAAGTTACGGTAGGGAATCAAGAATTCAGAGGGCACTGTTCAATGGGTTATCATTGAATCAGAGGAGACTACCCTGAACACATGTCCTCAGAGTCAATCAAGTTCTAGCTGCTAGAGGTCGTGCGTATGTACTAAATGCAACAGAGACTCGTAATGATTCGATGGTGCTACTGGGACTTTTCTTCTAAATGATCTTTATGCTACTGTTCTTTGACTCGAGAGCTGACTATAGTTTTGCCGCGACCAGTTTCGTTTCCTTATTGAATACTAGACCGAGTCTTATGTATATATATATTTTGACATACAAATGGATACCTGAGAGCTAGACAGACGAGACCGGGTCATTCATTCGTGCACATTAGTTCTTAATGACTATGCTTTCTTTATTGACTTAGTACCTTTTCAAAAGGGGAGTTTTGACGTTATTGTTGATATGGACTGGATGTCATTGGTCGATGCGACGATACTATGTACTGCAAAAATTAATATAATTCCCTTTTTAACTTTTGATTCAGAAAATTAAGTTCCAAAAGGTCACAACTTTTACCATTTCTTTATCTTTATCATGCTCTATGAGATATCAACGCTAAGGTTTTTCTTTATAACCCACTTTCTTATTCCTACCTAATGGCGAGATACTAGAAGTTCAGTGTGAGTGGTTTGAGCCTTTTGAGAGGGCATGTCATGAGTGTGTCCGTTAAAGAGGTTAACTTGACTGATGTCCCCGTCGTTCGTGACTTTCAGGATATTTTCCCTAATGATCTACCCTACTTACCTCCATCTCGACAATTTGATTCTTGTATTAGCCTTGTTCCTAACACAGTTCCTGTAGCAAAAATCCCCTTATAGACTACCAATGACTGAATTACAAGAGTTGGCCGTGCAACTAATTTTTGGTTTATGTTTATTTAGTTTAACACCCTCAATTCGTCTCTCTTGTTGAACAGCATTACCTTTTTGCCTTCTCCTTGAAACCTGAATGAATCCCTCCTCATCTATAGACTTCTCGACTTGATTAGTATTATTAGACTTCTCGTCTTGAATAGTGTTGCTAGGTAATTTAGGGCATTCATCACTTTCATGATTATACACCTTGCATGTAGCGCAACGAGGAAGTTTTCATTGAAACTCAGTTTGAATAACTTGTTTCAAAAAACCATCTCCAACCAAATTAGGGATTCCAACAATCAATTCCGATTTAATATCATTTTCAGCATCCAACTCGATAAGCGCCATTGCATAACTACTATGTCCCCATGATTCAGTACACATCGAGCTTGTATAAGCATCCAAAGCCACTCGTCTTCCAATCTTGGTCGCCAACAAGCTAAGTCCATCTTCATTAAAGATTACAAGTGGTGCATTATGTAATTTGACCCATACAGGCACTTTTTTAACATCGGACATACTAAAATTAGTCGTCCATTCTTTTAGGAAAAGTGGCACTGAACGGATTAACCAAGGTTATAATTCCAACACTTTATATATCCCCGATTTCTCCTCAAATTTAAAGGATAAGCAAGTCGTTTTCCAAGAAAAAACCCAACCAAGGTATTAGCATATTTGCTATTAGCTGAAATAATAGTCTCTTTTGGAATAAGCAAATCAATACCCTCAATATTCGAGTCTACCCTTAAAGAGCGAAAATTAACCTTCTTCTTGGTGATAGGCTCATATTGCATAGCCTTAGAATACGAGAAAGGCTTCTCCCGATCAGCCCCATCAGGCAATTTACTTACTTCAGCATCTTTACTTTTATCTTCCACGCTCACAGCAAATCCCACATGTTTTTTACCTTTATCAGATTTATCCTCTTCCAAACCATCCTCTTTAGCATCTTTCTATGTCAAAATTGATGTCCCATTCTTATCAGCTAAAGGCGTCAAGGGGGATAACCATGCATTAGATAATCCTTTCCCTCATCATCTCCAGAATTGAGCGGAGCAATGAAATCCCCAAGGTTCTTATTTTGCTCATCGTTAAATTCAGAATTAGGGTTTAAATTTGCCAATCCATCACCTGAATACGAACCAGAATCTGCCTTTTTCAAGATTCGTAGAGCTTCCGTATCGTTCAGCGGGTAACCATACTCATCAAGTCCAACGGACTGTACCTCCTTTACAATCGCATGGGGAGTATCATTCATTCCTTCATTAGGATTTGGGACTGTTTCCTCATTCTCAATCTGCTAACCCTCCTTCAATTGCCCATCCCAAGGAACATGATTAATGGAATTACCACCACTTGTGCTCTGGGATTTCCTTGGACTCGAATTCTTTTTCTTTTTATTCGAACCCATGTTAAGTGTTCTTTCTTTTATCCTGTTAAAACGTTCTTCAACTGCATCAATGTTGTAAATACTATCTCTCTTCATACAATAGACAACAACAAGGAAAACAAATTAACCAATGACCTAAGAAAACCACCAATCTAAACAAACCAGCAACAAAACCCTAACCCTAAAAGACCCTAAATTGTAAATCAATCACCTTAATCCCTTAACAAGTCCGGACTAATCTAGCTAGACTACACAAGGTAGCCGCGATTACAGACCAGGTAAGAAATTTGGAAAAAGAAATAACAAACTAGGGCTTGAACAAAAATGAAACGGGAAAAACCCTAAACTACGTGACCCCTAACCTAAAAATAGTAAATCGAAAATGATCAGATCACCAAAAGAAATACAATAATAACAAACGATTACCATAATCAGTTAGAAGGACACGAAATTAGAGTAGAGAAAAGAGGAAAAAGACAGGTTTCAAGATCGCCATATAGGGAGAGAGAAATATAGGGTTTCATGATCGTCATATGAAGAAGATGTAAAGGAACTGCGGTTTAAATGTAATTTTAAAAGGGTAAATCTCTTTGATGTTGTATTTGCTATACCCGTTATTATAATATAAGTTTTGTGGTGATCTTGATCATGTGCTATCTACTATTTATGATGTACACCTCGTGTTTCTGCTTTAGCGGGGTGTTACATGATAGGTTTTGAAGAAATGACCCATATGCACATCTTGAGAGGTTTGAGAAGATCTGCAGGTTATATCAGTATGGAACAAAGCAAGCTGAAGTTGTTAAACTAGAACTCTTTCCATTAACTCTTGCTGGAGACGCATCTGCTTGGTTTAAGGAGTTACTTGAAAACTCATTCACCACTTGGGCCGAACTTCGTGAAGGATTTATTGATGAGTTTTATTCATTAAGAACTCAAAGGCAACTGGAAAATAAAATCAGAGCATTCACTCAAGACAGTGGTGAGGATGTTGTTGATGCATGGAAACGGTTCAAGGAGATGCTAAGGAATTGCGCTAGACATAGTATGGGTACCGAAGAGAGTTTTGAGATTTTTTATGATGGACTGGATAAAAAGACCAGAAGGGAACTCGGTTATGCATTTGGGGGCAGTCTAAACAACGTTTCCTCAAATGATGTGTAGAAGATTCTTGAAGATACGGCGAAAGAGTATTCAACCAGAGATGAGGATCGAGACAGGAAATCCAGTAGAAGCACTGTGGCTAAGGTAGAAAGTAGTGAAGACTCAAAACTTGTTGTTGAAGTCAAGGCGCTCTCAAAGCAAATGAATGAGCGGTTTCATAATCAAGAAAGTCGATTCAAGAGCCTTGAGAGAGATGTAAAAGTCATGGCGGATGGTTGTGACTACTGTGGAAATTTGTATTATACTGAAGATTGCTCGGACAAGCCAGCCCAGGATGTTAGCTACATTCAAAATCAGCAGTAGGGGAACTTTAACCAAAACGCCTGTTAGTCAGGTACTTCTTACCCCTCTTCTAATTTTAATACTAATAATTATGGTTATGGTGGCAACAGGTTTTGCTTTAATTGTAACACCCGACTTTTAGAAATATGGATTTCAAAATTTTTTTAAATAAAACAACCGTTAAATGCGGAAACGTCCCATTAAAAACTCAACCATTTCCTAATGGAAATGTCGATAAAGGTTTTGGTGTTACTTATTGCATCATAACGAAAATCCAAGAAATCCACATTCAAACAACCAAACAACCAAACTAAATATCTAACGACATAATAATTAAAAGTCTAAATAAATGAGGCAAAGCTATGGCAACATAAAGTCTTCATAAAAGCAACCATCTACCCATGCCTCACTCTAAGCAATCTTCAACGACCAACCTGAGAAAACACAACATTTTCAACAAACAAGTGTCAGCTTTTAAAGCTGAGTAAGATAACCACAGGTTGTATAAAACGGTTGCCAGTTCAAACATCTTTTAAAACTATCATACACATGTTAAGTAACACATAACAACAACAACAACAACAAGCATTAGGAATATCATATCCCTAGATGTGCCTAGCAACCTCATCAATCGACAATAAGCATCTCAACAAATCAACATCAGATTATGCCACAACAAAGCCAAGTAACTTATGTCACTTGTTATCGACAATATAAATTGTGTGAAGGCGGTCAATTGACCTTTAGGAAGCCTCACACCCGACATGATGGGTAGACCATTCGGTGGTCCATCGGCATCGTTACGGATCGCATAACCAATCCACGAGTAAACCGACATCGACAAAAATGGCCAGCCCACGCCATCCGGCAAACCCCAACAATAGACTAATTCGAATGGGGGTTATCATGATTACCCCAAACGACAGCGACGATAGCATACTAGCCAAGGCTAGCATGGGTTAGGCTTAACATTTTCGACAATAATTATTGTAACAACCGTCTTAGAACTGTAGTAAATAAAATCCACAAGTTTTATCTAAGTTCTTGACGTGCTTTAGACTTAAGATATATGCTCACCTGAAGGTCAATTCAATCTTAAATCTTGAATTATAAGACGAGTTTATGATTTATTATGACAAAATACTAGATTTCGAGTCGTAAACAATCGTATTCAAGGAAGTTCTAGTCAAAAAATGTTCACAAACAGTCCCTACATTTATTAGGTTCATTTAATATTGGAAACCTATAAATAGAAGATCTTAGAGAGAGAAACTCATTCTTCCATCTTCTTCATCTCACCTCTCTCTCTCTAAAACACACACTTGCAGCCACCATTTTTACACACAAAATTCATCTTTTGATTTTGGATTGTTAAACCAAAATCATTTGTACTTCTAGCATCCTTGAGATAATCAAAACACATTTCTAGCACCAAATTTCAGGTAACAACAACAAATTTTGAGTTTTTGATCAAAATAAAAGTGTACTTTTTCAAGTTTATGTTCTTGATAATTTGGTCCAATTTTGATATGAAAAAAATGTTAATAGTTAATGGGTTTGTGTCTAAATGTGTTTAGTAACCTTTTTGTGAACAAATTTGAGTCATAACATGCTTTAATCTACAAAACCCATTTTTGAAAATAAGGGAAAACTTGTTCTTGATGTGCCACACCTTAATCATGTTATAGATGGTCTTGAAATCGTTAATGGTTAGTGTTATTATGTATATATGTACTAGTTTGATGTCTAACAAGTTCCAGAATCGATCTAGATCTTAGTATGTTGATTAAACTCTTGGTTTCAGCCGTAAGGGAGCCTAAAACGATCTCCCTAGGACGATCTTGAGGCCAAGATCGTCCTGGGCAGCCCTTGATTCTTGGTTCTTGCTCGTTCGTTCTTGTGTGATGTTGTGATGTGTTGGTACGTTTATTGGGTAACCGATCCTTTGGATTGGTTTAGCTCAAACACTTGATCATGAAACGATCTTGTGACTTGTTCATGTCTTCAAATGACACGGTCTTGAGTTCATAAGTAACTAAACGATCTTGAGTTCATAATAACTAAAACGATCTTGAACAATGTAACTTGAAACGATCTTAAGCTAGACAACTAAGACGATCTTGAGTATGGTCTTGCAAAACGATCTTGACCCCTTGCACCTGAAACGATCTTGACCTAGGAAGAACCTAGGACGATCTTGAAGAGCATCCAGGACGATCCTGGCTAGCCAGTGGGACGATCTTGGCTAGCCAGAGGGACGATCTTGACTTCCAAACCCTAGAACGACTTTGTTCATTCCTTAAACAACTTGAGCTTATTCAATATCACACCACACTTGATCCTTAATCACCTAATCAGTTCATAACAACATTATCACTTACTTAAACACCTCAAAGGCTGATCATTGACACCAAGGCTAGTTCGTAATTCGATCTAAGACAACGTACAAAGTGCAAACCCTAATTAAAGTACAATTAAGACATGTTCTATCTTGATCATCAAAGTACGAGTTCTATGACTAACTGATTTGAGATTCTAAAGACTAAAGTTCATTACTAAAGGCACATACAACTCATTATTACGATAAGTACTTATGTGTGAGTTCAAAGACGTTCATTTCGAGTCTAGTTTATATAAAACACTTTTGAGTCAAAACGTTCAAAGATCTTTAAGGGACCAAATCATCAGTTCATCAAAGACAATTCAGTGAATAATTAATCACAAGAACTAATACATGTATTCATCTATGCTCAATGACTTGTGATTAGGTTGACATCAAGACATACTTGGGTTCGAATAGATATATCTTACTTATACCTATGCTTGTTCTCTGTGCTTGAAAACTACGCTTGTACCGGATCACTGTGAGTCTTCATAGCCCCTTTTTCTTTACTTATGTTTTGGGGTGAAAGGAATACTATATATGTTTTTATATATGTCGTAACTGCTTTTACTACTCTATGGCCATCTGACTATTTGTTACATATCAGCCGGTCCTGTAGAGGATTGTGTGTGCTCGCTGATTACATATCAGCCGGTCTTGTTGAGGATTGTGTGTGCTCGCTTGTTACATATCAGCCGGTCCTGTTGAGGATTGTGTGTGCTCGCTTATACATATTAGTCGGTCCTGTCGAGGATTGTGTGTGCTCACTTTATACATACTTGTCGGTGATGTTGATGACTGTGTGTGCACGATTATATACAAACACTTACTTATGTGCAAGTTGGTCTCTAGCCACATTATATTACTTTACTCTCGAATTCTATTGACGACATAAAACGTTTTTATACATCATGTTTATGAACTCAAACCTACGAACTCACCAACCTTTATGTTGACACGTTTAAGTATTCCTTTCAGGTAATCAAGCAAATCGTGGCTAGGAATGGTAGCATGGGACTTTTAGCAGACTGCAGGCTAGGTTTTGAAGTTTGCATGCTCTTGTTTATGCTTGATGGCAATATGCCTAACCTTTTCCCCTGCGTGGGAACTTATCTCATCTTTATTTGAATGTTCGATTAAACATGTGTGGGATGACTTCTCTTATGCTTGTTTGACTATGTAAACGACTATTTATGCCTATTCTATGCACTCATTTAGTATTCCTATGTAACATCCATGTGCGAGTGTGCTTTATCTTGTATCCCGAGTTTTCCGCCTTAGTCGGGGTGTTACATTTATACTCGAGTATCATCATCAATAACAGCAACAACAATACAGCTTTTAGGGCCCTTAACGTGCGCGTGACATGACAATCCTACCAAGTCTAGTGTACTAGATGTACATACCAACATGTATCCAGCTAAACATCAATCTCAATCATATCCAACATCTAAGCATGCATATCAAGTATAACGAGAAATAAAAGATCATTAGCATGCATAACCAACACCCAAGTAACCTCCCGTGAGTTCCCATACCCAACATACGTACGAAAGGGCTTTAACAAACATTTATTATGAAAACTAAGTTTTTGTCATCTTACCTCAATAAGCATGCAAAAACAAACTCTCGTCAACACACAACAATGAATGTTCAAACCTCCAAAACCTACGATATACAAAGGAACCTAATTAACTTCTACTTAATTAAATTCCTAATAACAAATACTCAATATCATTGTCCTCTTAATGCATTATTAGTACATCTTATTATTTCAAAATACAACTATAATTCTTGCTACAATAGTTTTGAAGATAAAAATGCAATATATTACTTCTATCACATATTAAACTATGAGAAAGAAAATGAAGATTCTGATTTTTAAACTATAAGGACCAAAACTGAAAAATCTGAAACTGTAGGGACCTGAAATGTTAGATTCAAAACTGCAAGGACCAAAAATGTCATTTTTAAAACTTTAGGGACCATTTATGACAAGTTGCGAAACATCAGGGACCAACAGTGACAAGTTTCGAAACATTAGGGACCCAAACTGTTTTTTCTAAAACATCAGGGACTGAAAACGTTAACTTTCAAACTGCAGGGACTAAAGTGTAAATTCTGATAGATGCTGACATCAGCGTGCTGACATCAACTGATGTCTTCTGATGGGATTCAGGGTTCGACGGGCTCCTGCACAATTTGAGCTGCTCCCTCTTTTATTTTAAGTTTCCTTATTATCAAAAACTATATACGTATGAAACTTCAAAACATGACTTCTACTTCGTTACTTAACGGATTCAAGCGATTCTTTATGCAAAACGTTCATTTTTCATCAAAGAATATATCTCCAGAAAATATTTTATTTTAACTTTTTGTATAATGATAAAACGACAAAGACGTTATAATATATATATATATCTTTAAAACAAGATTCCCAATTCGTTATTCAACCAAATCAAGTGATTCTTTTTGCAAAACTCAATATTTTCAGAAACGAATATACTACAGAAAATTAATTTCGTTTAATTCACTGTCATCACCAGATGTTATGAAAAACGTATTAAAAACTTTAAGGATCCTAACAAAATTGATGTGTGTGAATCAAGATACTTCCAAATAATTACACAACGTTAATATACAGCAAAAATAAACTATTTTACAAAACTAAACTCTGCTTGTATGATAGTCATCATTGAGATCTCAAATTATGCTCGAAAAGGTTAATTTTCGGTATGAAAATCTCTAGACATAAGCAAGGATCATTCTAATAAATCATATATTGAAAAGAAAGACATACTTACTCTTAATCCAGAATATAGCCACGAATTTTGATGAAAAAAGATGAAGAGATTAGAAAGAAATAGCAAAAACTCACGTAAGGGATCTTATAATTGTGATATATGTTAATTGTGAGTTTATGGTAACTTAAATATGGAGGTTACAAGACTTGAAAACCCTAATGAAGCAGATTTAATGTCTAATTTTCGTCCATAAGGATTGAGCTTGGCTAAAGTCCACACAAACAAGCCCAAAAAGTCATATTAGCCTAAAAACTAAGGCCCGAAGCTAATATATACACTAACGGATAACCAATTAACATCTTAGGCACATAATGGTGAACCGACACACCATATTAACATCTCATAACTCAATAACATAATCACATATAGGCCCATTAATCATCCCCTAACAACACAAATATTAGTTAACGCTTAAAGAAATTAACGACACAACAAACGGTTAACGTTTGACTAACGGAAGGTCAACATAAAATATTTAGGATGTTACATTAATAGTCAGCAAAATTCGACCGCTGAGTTGAGAGATATTATGAAGGACTTCATCAGCACTTACAGAGCAACAAACGAGCAAGTAGCAGAAGACTCAAAGAAGATGCATTCCACACTGGATGCTTTAACTACACGTTTGGATGGATTGGGGCATAAGCTGGATCAAAATTCGAAGAACCATCAAGGATTTGAAAGTGAAGCTGGAAAGGTTAGGGAATTCAAATAGGCAGCCCGGTACTCTACCGAGCAACACCGAACAAAACCCTAAGCTTCACCAAAACAATCAAGGATCAGGGCAGAAGTACACCCCTCCTAATGCTCGAAATGAGCACGTGAATCCAATCACTACGAGGGCAGGTAACACTTATAATTCTATAAATCATATGCCTATTGATTCCACCCCGCTTGTGCAGGTAAATGAAGCTGATGAACCTGTAGATAATGAAATAAAGATGGAGTCGAACCCAACCGTGCCGACACCGTCCATTCCATCCAAGTCTGTTGAGAAACCAACTGTCGAGAAGCCGACTGTGAAGCCATATCAGTCGCAGATCCCATTTCCTCAACGGTTGAGGAAATGGAAGTTAAAGGAACACTTTAAGAAATTTGTTGATCTTATTTAATATGTTAATATAACTGTTCCTTTAGTTGATTTGATTGCAGGTATGCCAAACTATGCCAAGTTCCTCAAGGAACTTGTTAGTGATAAGAAGAAGCTGGAAGAGGCGAAGACTGCAGTGATGAGCGCCAAATGTTCTTCTATCATCAAGAATCAGATTCCTCCCAAGTTGGAAGACCCAGGGAGTTTTCTAATTGCTTGTTCTTTTGGTGCTTACTTGTATGAGGCATTGACCGATCTTGGGGCCAACATTAATTTGATGCCTTATTCTGTGTATAGGAAGTTGTCTCTAGGAGAGTTGACCCCTACCCGCATGAGCATTAGGCTTGCGGATCGATCTTTCCAATATCCCATGGGGATAGCAGAAAAATTGCAAACTAAAATGGGGCACATGATATTTCCGGTCGATTTTGTTATTCTCAAGATGGAAGCGAACACTAAGGTCCCTCTCATTGTCGACTGCCCATTCCTTATGACCGCGGATGCTATCATCTGGGTTAAGGCTAAGGAGATTTCCTTAGGAGTCGGTGATGACCGAGTTATTTTTAATGTTAAAAGAGCATTTAAGCATCCTTACTCTTGTGATGAAACTTGTTTCAGGATAGATGTGATTGTAGAAGAAGATGCTTTGGAAAAGGAGCTCATGGATTTGTTGGACATGGAAGAAGGTGAAGCCTTGCTAGCTTGTAGTGAAGAAGAGGAAGAGTTGGTTGGAGAGAGATGGTGGAAGAGATCGTGGCTTTAATTGTTCATGAAAGCCCTCTGGAAGATGAAATGTTTAAAGAAATCACCACTAGTGATAGCACACGAGTGCTAACTTCGGTAGAGAATACTCCTACCGAATTGGAACTTAAGCCGCTTCCGGACCATCTTGAATATGCATATTTGGAAGGTACATCTCTTTTACCTGTTGTCATCTGGTCATTAATGAAGGATGAGAAATCTAGACTTATGACCGTCTTAAAGGCCCATAAAAAGGCCTTTGGATGGAAAATTTATGATATTCCAGGTATAAGTCCAGAATTTTGTAACCACACCATAAACTTTGTTGATAATGTTAAACCAGTTGTGTAAAGGCAACGAAGCTTGAACCTAAATATGATAGATGTGGTAAAAAAAAAAAAAGGAGATAATAAAGTTGCTTGATGCGGGAATCATATTCCCCATCTCGGATAGTTCATGTGTAAGCCCGGTACATTGTATGCCGAAAAAGGGTGGGATGACCGTAGTTTTAAATGATAAAAATGAATTGGTTGCCACAAGGACTATCACGGGGTGGAGGATATGTATAGATTATAGGAGGTTAAATGATGCTACCCGCAATGACCATTGCCCTTTATTGATCAAATGCTCGAACGGCTCGCCGGTAACGAATATTTTAGCTTTTTGGATGGGTTCTCCGGGTACTTTCAAATATCCGTTGACCCCAAGGACCAAGAAAAGACCACCTTTACTTGTCCCTTCGGCACTTATGTCTATAAGATGATGCCATTTGTTCTTTGCAATGCCCCTGGAACTTTTCAAAGATGTATGATTGCAATATTTCAAGACATGATGGAAACTTCTATGGAAGTTTTCATGGATGACTTTTCTGTTTTCGGTATTTCTTTTGAAAGTTGTCTTAATAGTCTTGATAAAATGCTTGAAAGATGTGAAAGGGCACACTTGGTTTTGAATTAGGAAAAATGTCACTTTATGGTTAAAAAGGGTATTGTGTTGGGACACAAAGTTTCTAAGGCGGGATTAGAGGTAGATAAAGCCAAAATTGATGTTATAGCCAAATTACCTCATCCTACTAATGTTAAATCAATTAAAACCTTTTAGGTCATCCCGGATTCTATCGTCGGTTTATAAAAGATTTTTCAAAAACCACCCAGCTAATGACCAAGTTGTTGGAAAAAGATGTCCCATTTGATTTTGATAACGAGTGTGTTAATGCATTTAACTTGCTTAAAGAGAAATTGACCAATGCACCGATTATGTCTCCACCCGATCGGTCACTACCTTTTGAGTTGATGTGTGATCCTAGCGACTTTGCCTTAGGGGCCATTTTAGGCCAAAGAGAGAATAAACATTTCCAACCCATTTCATATGCTAGCAAGACTATCAACCCGGCTCAACAAAACTATACCGTTACCGAGAAAGAGTTGTTGGCCGTAGTGTATGCTTTTGATAAGTTTCGACCCTATTTGGTTCTAAATAAGACCATTGTCTATACCAACCATCTAGCATTGAGGTACTTGTTCTCTAAACAAGATGTCGAGCCCCATCTCATCCGTTGGGTCTTGCTTTTGGAAGAATTCGACATTGAGATCAAAGATAAAAAGGGGGCTGGAAATGTGGCGGCCGATCATTTAAGTAGGGTCGAATTGAAAACCCTCACCTTGAGGAGTTTTTTTGGGGTATAAGGGGCAGGAAAACCCCCGGTGACTTTTATATCAACCCAAAAACAATAAAGTACAAGTAGTGTGACAGAGTATCACACTAGTTCATATATGGGACAGGCCCCAAAATGTGAAACAAGCAATAAACATATCAAATATAACAACCAGAAAAAAACCCAGTCTATCAAAACAAATACATGATAGAAAAGAAGAAAAAACAACTCGCTATCTAGTTTCCCTTCTTAACAAAAATGACAATCTCCTTGGACATCCCAACGTTTGATAAAAGAGACAACACGAGGAGTTCTCTTGAACTCCAAACCCATCAACTTGGCACGTATAGTATTCAGAATCATCTTGCCCAATACATTAGGAGGTCAAGCATGGTTGCAAAACATTCGATTGTTGCGTTCTTGCCAAACAAGATAAGCAGTCGCTGCCACCAGTAGTCTTCGAACAACATTGATAAAATAGTCAGAATAGGAAAGACTATTTAATCTCGAATCGATTCCCAAAAAGTATAATAAGAAAATTTTATCTCAACATTTTCAACACCTTTCTAGATTAAATAGTCTTTCCTATTCTAACTAAGCTGTATACTTAGCATGTTGATTAAGACAGGGAAAAGATTATGCCAAGCAGAAGGCCATAACCATTCACCATTATTATTAGTATCTGCAACCGTTGCATCAAGCGAGAAACCGGCATCTCTAATATCCCTTGGTGATACGATAGTGCGAAGTGGGCAGGTATCACACCATATGTCAAACCAGGCCGAGGTGTGCAAACCATCCCCAACCTTTTAGTTTTTTTTATCATGGATCCATTTAACCCATAAAGATTCATGCTTTGTCAGGATACTCCAAATGTGAGATGTCATGAGCGCTTTGTTTACTTCAGTTAACCTTCAAATGCCCAAACCTCCTTCCCATTTTGGAACACAAACGGTTTTTCATGATACTTTGGCTTTACCCCTTTGCAATGGGCCTTGACACCAATAGATTTGCATAGATGACAACACTGAAATAACCAAATGAAGCCTACCCGCAAATGACAATGATTTATTCTTCCAATCATTTTTTCGTTTCTCTAGTCTTTCTACTAGAATTTTACAATCCTTATAGAGAAGTCGAGATGAGATAAGGGGTACCCCCAAGTATTTAACAGGGAGCTTACCATCTTCAAATGGCATAAGAACCATGATAGAAGACTTCACATGTTCCAGGACATTGCAGAAGAAAACGATACTTTTTTGCATGCTAGGAACTAAGCCAGACATCGAAGTAAACGAAAGCAACGAGTCACGAATAATTGTAGCTGATTTTATATCACCTCTTGTAAATAAGAACAAATCATCAACAAAACAAAGATTGATGAGCTTCTGCTTAACACACTTATTATGAAACCTGAAAGAAGAGTCTAAACGAATGTGAGAGTGTAAAATAAGTGATAGCACCTCCATTACCAATTTAAAAAGATATGGTGACATCAGGTCACCCTGACGAAGAAGCCTTTTGCCTTTGAAATAGCCATATATATTCCCATCGGGTCACCGTAGTGACCTTAGGATTAAATCCAAACCTCTGTAACGAAGCCTTCAAAAAATCCTAATCCACAGTATCATAGGCCTTTTGAATGTCAACCTTGAAAGTACACCTCGGTGGACCATCATCTCTATGATAATTATGCATAAGTTCTTGAGTTAAGAGAATATTATCATAAATCAGCCTTCCAGGGACGAATGCCGATTGGTTTAAACTCACTACATCTTTTAGGCCATCCTTAATACGATTAGCAATAATTTTACTAATACACTTATACAGAACATTGCAGCAAGCAATAGGCCGAAAATCCACAATAGATGTTGGTGTAGTAACCATGGGTATTAATGCTATGAGGTATGATTCATTTATTTAAGTAATTTAATTTTTTTGAAAAAATCCTGAACCGCCAAGCAAATATCCTTACCCACAACGGACCACGAGCTCTTAAAAAAAGCAGAGGTAAAGCCATCAGGACCAGGAGCCTTGTCGTCCCCAATATCAAACATTGCAGCCATTACTTCATCATTTATAACCAACCTTACCATGTTTGATGCAACCTGAGAATCCAATTGTTTTGTGAATAAATCCAGAGAAGAGGCTGTATTAATGTTACCCTCACGGCCCAAAAAAACTTCAAAATGTTGCACAAAAGCTTTCGGGACATCACCACCTTCATGTAACACGCCATTAGCATCCTTGATAATATCGATACGACATCTATGGTTCCTGCACTTAAGAATTATATGAAAATATGCAGAGTTAGTGTCTCCAACAGCTAACCATTCCACTTTAGATTTCTGTTTCAGAAATCTTTCCTCATCAAGCGCAGCTTCTTGGAAATCCTTTACACAGGCTATCTCACTGTCTCACAATTCAAAATTTGAGTGGTCCAGGTCAATAGCCTTTTGGAGATTGTCGAGTTTATCCCTTAGGTTAGAGACTCTTTGATGAAGTTTACCCTGTTTATAAAGTAACTTGCGACAGGTGGATTTCAATAATCGGAGCTTTTTAACCACCTTGACTTGATTTACACCATTGAAATTGGTGTTCCACGAATTGGTAACCATTTCCTGAAATTCAGCCTTATGAACTAGAAAGTTAGGAAATTAAAACAGAGGGTGTCGAGCTCTAGTCATATTAGGGAGCTTCAACACACAAGGGGAGTGATCAAAAATTCTATAAGGTAAAAATAGTGCATAAGCAGCAGGAAATAAATCCGTGAAATGGATATTACCCATTACCCTATCAATATTCTTCAAGATACCAACACCTTCGAGATTGGAGTACTACGAATCATCCATGGTCCATCTTCGAGAACACTCATCACACCCTTCTTTTCAGCAAATTTAAAAAAGAAGTAACCATTGGTATTCATCATAACTTTTTGTAAGTCAAACTTTTCCAGTTATTTTTCACAAAATATTCCACAATAGGGTAAGCATGGAGATCACCCAAAAAGTACCCAAACAACATGTTAGCAAACCTGTCTTAGACTGTTCTAACCGACTATCTAGGAAGAACCACACCAATACCCTCACGAACCTCAACATTTTCCAGTTCCAGCTTTTAGTTTAGCTGCATAAGAAGGCTATCACATCTGCATAAGTCCCATGAGTTTTCTCATCCGCAAATTTGACCTGTTTCTTACCATTACCCTACTCCGAATCAGGTTGATTGTCATCAGAATTAAGTGGCATAGCAGGAGTAGCAACAGGATTTTCAAAAGTGTCCCCATTTTTCAGATTATCTGCCTCTGAAGTTGTATCCTTATTAGAATTTGTTTCATCATCTCTTCTAGAGTTAGGGTTTCTGTTTTGTTCTTCACGTAGCTGCTTGTTTATGCTCGTGTTGGATTGCTGTTGTTCCATAGTTGTCGTCTAGTTTTGTTATTTGATTTAGAGAGAGGTGTATGAATCAGTCTTCTGATTTGCCTGATATTCATAGTTTTCGTGCTAAGTTGGATGTACTGAAATCTTCTTTTTTGAATTCTGGTGAAATGGGTAAGAATAAAAAGAAAAATAATGGCTCTCCATCTCCAAATAAATCTCCAGGATCTTCGTCTGGGGTAGATGGGAATCAAAAGATAAAAACGACATCCCCTTTGCCTGATTTGCATGGAGATGATGGGAATACAAAGAGTAACTTGTCGTCGAAGGATAATGAAGGTGGGGTTGCGAACCCCAAGACTGATGGAGATGGAAAAGCGTTAAAAAACTCTAATCCTACTCCTCATAATGAGCAAATAAAGAACTTTGAATTTGCAAAGAATTCTGAATTTTCCGCTGCCCCTATTTCTGATAATTGTGAGTTAGGAAAGGAATATCTCATGATGGATATCCCTCTGTACCACCAAGACTTGATAAACAATCTGAACTCAAAAATGTTGTTGAGACTGAACATATTTCAGTTGAGACCAATGAGGAAAATAAGGGTGTCAGGGAGGAAATGTACCTGCTGGAAACGATCCTGTTTCAGGAAATAACCCATTGCCTACAAAACATGTGTCTTTTGCTGATACTGTGAATGAACAAGGCTCGCATGTAAGTGATGGTAAAGTTAAAAGGGAGATTAATTTGCGGAAAATTGACATTAGTATCCCTGTGGAGGGAATTGATGTTGTGTTACCAAGGGAGTCTATAAGAGAAGTAAGTGCACAATTTGATAATACATTATATGGATATTTTCTTGGAAAACGAGCTGCTTTCCCTGTTGTTGATAACTTTGTCAAGAATGCATGGGTCAAGCATGGACTTTCACGTATCATGATGAATTCGAATGGATTTTATTTCTTCAAATTTCATTCGAAAGCAGGTATGGATTATGTTCTTGAAAATGGCCCGTGGATTATTCGTGGTTCCCCAATTTTTCTAAATATTTGGAATCCAAACATTAATTTGCAAAAAACAGAACTTTCTACTGTTCCTGTTTGGGTTAAATTACATGATGTCCCTATGGTTACTTACACTGATGATGGTCTAAGTATGCTTCTTTCTAAATTAGGCGACCCAAAGAAACTAGATTCATACACGACTGATATGTGTCTTGAATCTTGGGGAAGGAATAGTTATGCTAGAGCTTTGATCGAACTTAATTCTGAGCAAGAGTTTAAAGATAAAGTGGTTGTTGCAATTCCTCAACTTGAAGGCAATGAGTTTACTAAACAGACTATTAAGATTGAATACGAATGGAAGCCTCCAAGATGCCCTGAATGCAAAGTGTTTGGGCATAATGAAGCAACTTGTCCTAAGGCTATTAAAATTGCTCCTAAAGACAATTCTAAGGTCGACAGTGAAGGATTTCAGCAAGTGAAGATTAAAAATAACGCAATGCATGGATTTCCAGCAAAAAAACAAAAGACGAAAATTATTTATAGGCCGATTATTAAGCCCAAGGATGGTTCAGCGGGGGCTAGCTCTTCTACATCAGTACCAATTTCGAACTCATTTGAATATTTAAAGGATAATGTCACATAAGTTAATTAGCCATCGGTTTTGAGTGATCATGGGAAGGACCAGAATTTCTTGGAAGCTAGATTTTAGAGAGCTAAAGACATGGCAGATCGCTTTGGTGGGGAATCAGATGAAGATGAAGTTGAAATTGTATATGAAGAAGCTGCTCAATCCATCTCACATACTCCTAAACCTATCGTTACTTCTGACGGGGCAAGCACTCCCGATTTAGGGGTTTCAAATGGGTAGCATTGCCTCTTGGAATATAAGGGGATTGAACCGCCCCCTGAACAAAAAGAGGTTCGATATGTGGTTAATGAACGTCATCTAAATGTGCTATTATGGAATCACATGTAGATGTGTCATGCTTAACTACTGTTTGTAAGAAGGTGTGTCGGACATGGGATTGGACTTCCAATGGAAGCTTGTGTTCGAAAGGAACTCGTATTATAACTGGTTGGAATATAGATATTGTTGACTTGATGGTTCTCTCGCTGAGTGATCAAGTTATGCATGTTCAAATTACGTTTAAGGTAGACAATAAAACTCTGTTTTGCTCGTTTGTTTATGCGGATAATTACTATGTCATAACAGATTTCTAGCACCGAATTCAAGTCATCAATGGCGGTTTTGGTGAGTGTGTGTTCTTGGTGTTTGTGTATGTTTTGAGAGAGAAAGTGTGTGTAATTGGATGATTAGGATTAATGAGAATTGGTGAAGGTTACAATGGTTGATTGTGTGATTAAGGTTCTTAGGTTATGATTACTAAGGTAGGAAGGGGTTTTTATAGGCTAACTACACAATTATGCTAATTATCACAATTAGCTCCTCAACCTTAGTAATCATTTACCTATGACTTAACAACAAGAAAGACTTCTAATCTAAATTACAATTTATCACTATTTTTTGGATTTCTAACATTCTCCCCCTTAGTGATATATTGTAATGAATGAAGTACGTGTTATGTTGTCTTGTTGGAATGAATTTGATGAGCCCGGTGGTGAAGACAATTGGTGTGTTGAAACAAGTCTTCAAAGTTTTCTCTTTTCTCTTTGGAGAACTTGATTCAGTCTTGATCTTGGACTTCTTGAAGTTAAATCATGTGGTGATTCTCATTGTTCTTTTTGAACAAAGAATAATGAGTGTGTGTGTGTGTGTGTCTTGAATCTTTGAGGATTGTTGAATCATGAATCAGAGTTGTCTTTGGAGATGCGGAAGGTATGAACTTGTCTTTGATTCTTCCATCTTTGGAGATGCGGAAGGTATGAACTTGTCTTTGATTCTTCCATCTTCGATTCTTGAGTAAAATTCAACTTTTTGAAATGAAGTTTCATGAACTCTCCCCCTTGATGTATGTATTGGAGCTTCTTGAGATAAAATGTTGTTGTATGACTTGAAGATCTTGAATAAAGTAGGTTGATGAAGACTCCTGTGAAGCTTTACTTCTTTGACTTGAATCTTCTAACCAGTCTTTCAACTTTTTGTAGCTTCAATCTTTGTCACTTCAACTTGAACACTTTGGAGAGTAAGCATTTGAATGAAGTTTGGATAAGTCTCTTATGAAGTAATCATGCTCCCCCTCAATTCATGAGTATAAGCATTTTGGAGCATCTTTGAACTCTTGTAACATCTTCAGTGAATATCTCTTCATCTTTGGTCTCATTCTTATCTTTGAAATCAATTCGGATTTTCTTTTTCAAGCCAAGATCTCAATTAACTAAAATCTAGTGAATATCTGAGCTCAATTGACTGAAATATTAGTGAAAATCTTTGTCATTATGAAGACTTTACAGTTTCATCAACTTCAAGTTATCATCCATCAAAATTTCATGAACCGCCATTTAGATAATTAATATGAATATCTTGTTCTCATCTTTGAAAGATAAACCTAAACTTTTTTCAAAACAAACAAACACAGACATTTCTAAACCTAATCCTTTTGAAACAACCAAACACAAACTTTTCTCCTTGCTATCCTTATCAATCATTCTTATGTCTTCCCTAATCAATCATAATATTTTCTCCCCTCATAATGACAAAGTTGGGAACCAATGTCATTAGGCAAACATTGATTGATAAAATGCCAAAAAATATAACATGATCGAAATCTAGATTTTGTGCACATGGAGAAATATCGACCATCGAAACATCAACCCAAACCATTAGCCCAACCCAAGGAATCCTAGAGGTAACTAAAATGTAAGGTTGAATTTGTTGGTACAAACGTTATATTATGGTGTTGGTGTTTTTGTGTTTGTGCGATGAGAAATGAAACCGGATAAGAATGATCCGTTAGCATGTTCAAAAATCGAAAGGATTAATGACATGACCGATAGAAATGTTTTACATTTTTCGGATTTCCTATGTATCATTGAGATATGCACAAAGCAATACTCTAACATAGTTCGGTCTGCGGCTTTGCAACCACGAAATTGCTTAAAAGAATATATATCATGGTTAGTACAGCCGAAGCGTTCAATAACTACAATCTATTATCCTTAAAGACTTTTAGGGAAAACTGAGGAAACATTAGACTTCTCGTTAACTCAATAATCACATAAATGTAATTATGAGACCTACGTTCAATGTTGGAAAAGATGTTAGCATTGGTAGGATTTCCATTTGATCATCGTGGAATATCAATTAAGATATCACTACAAATGTTCCGGCTATATCACAAAGATAAGCAATAATATCACAAAGACATGACTTGAATGTGTCCTAAATAAATGAATAATGAATGACCAATCAAGATAGCTCTAGACACAACATAATCAAATGAAGTCGGGGACTGGAGTAGTGTGTCACCCTTTTTCAATATCAACATCTTCCAAATGAAGAGTCAATAGAAATGTGAAAATCTCCGTGAGAAATGAAACAAGTATTTGTTAAGAAACACTTGAGTGGTTAGGTAAAGATGTGCATCGCTTCACTGGGTCCATGAAGATGTAATAACACGATTTCTGCTCTAGATTCGATCTCAACAATGGTGGATGTAAGTGTGTGTGTTCTTGGTGTGTTTAGTGTGTGTATTGAGAGAGAGTATGTGGGTGTGTGTTTTTAGACGGACAACGGATTGAGGAGTATTTATACTATAAGTCCTTACACATGCTAAACTTTATATTTAGCTCCTCATCCTTAGTTATCATATATCTATGATTTAACAACAAGTAAGACCACAATCTTAATTACAATTTATCACTATTTTTGGATCTTTAACATTTTCCTCCTTACTGATATATTGTAATGGATGAAATACTTGTTATTTTGTCTTGTAGGAATGAAGTTGATGAGCCTAGTGGTAAAGACAATTGGTATGATGAAACAAGTCTTCAAAGCTTTCTCATTGTCTTTGGAGAGCTTGAATCAATTTTGGTCTTGGACTTCTTGAAGTTAAAACATAAGGTAATTCTCAATGTTCTTAATTGAACAGAGAATAAAAAGTGTGTCTTGGATCTTTGAAAATTGTTGAACCAAGAATCAGAGTTGTCTTTTGAAATGCGGAAGATATAAACTTGGCGTTGGTTCTTCAATCTTCGATTGTTGAGTGAAAATTGTTTTCTTGGAATAAAGTATCAAAAACTTGTACTCTCCTCCTTGATGTATGAACAGGACCATTCTTGAACAAGTGTAAATGAATAACTTGAAGATCTTGAATAAAATCTGTTGATGAAGACTCTTTTGAAGCTTTACTTCTTGGTCTTGAATCTTCCAATCAATTTTCAACTTTTCATAGCCTTGATCTTTGTTACATTTAACTTGAACACTTTGGAGAGTAAATATTTGAATGAAATTTGGATAAATCTCTTATGAAGTGATCATGCTCCCCTCAATTCATGAGTATAAACATTTTGGAGCATATTTGAACATTTGTTCCATCTTGAGATAATATCCTCTCATCATTGGTCTCATTCTTATCTTTGTAATCATCTTGTTTTTCTTTTTCAAGTCAAGAACTCAGTTGACTAAGATCCAATGAAAATCTGAGCTTAATTGACTGAAATTTCATTAATTGCAAGTTTTTCCATTAATCCCATACATCCTTAACTCTAAATATTGTCTCTTATCTTCATCCCTAATCTCGATACACTCACTACAGCACAAATCAATCTAAAAAAAAAACTTTTCTCTCAATCAATCATAATCATTTTCTCCTCCTCATAATGACAAAGTTGGGAACCAATGTCATTATGCAAACATTGATTGATTAAATACTAAAAGAAATAACACAAGTTAAAATAGAGCTGGCATATCGTGTCCGACACGACACGATAAGACACGAATACGATAGGGTTAAACACGAACACGACACGATAGCTAATCGTGTCAGTTTTTTCAACCACGAACACGACACGATTTTTAACAGGTTACACGATAAGGGACCTGTTAAGAGACCTGTTAAGAGACTTGTTAAAACTTACACGATAAGGGACCTGTTAAGGGACCTGATAACGTATCGTATCGTGTCTTAACGTGTTTTATCGTGTCTTATCGTGTCTTATCGTGTCTTATCGTGTCTTAACGTGTCTTTTAAAGGTCTTTAACGTGTCTTTAACATGTCTTTAACGTGTCTTTAACATGTCCATATATATACTACTTGACTTATCGTGTCATATCGTGTCTTAACAGGTCCGAACCTGTTAAGACACGAAACATGTTAAGGCCAAACACGAAACACGAAAAAACCAGGTCGTGTCGTGTCGTCCTAACAGGTCCGTGTCGAAAATTGCCGGCTCTAAGTTAAAACGAGATTTGCCTAGAGAAATATCAAGCATCAACTCATCAACCCAAACCATTAGCCCAATCCAAAGAATCCTAAGGGTAACTAATATGTAAGGTTGAAGTTGTTGGTACAAACGTATAGAATGGTGTGGTGGTTTTTGTGTTTGTGAGAAGAGAAATGGAAAAACCGGATAAGAATGATCCGTTAACATTTTCAAAAATCAAAAGGATTAATGAAATGACCGATAGAAATGTATAACATTTTTCGGATTTCCTATGTATCTTTGAGACATGCACAAAGCAATGTTCTAACATAGTTCAGTCTGCGGCTTTTCAACCATCAGATTGCTTCAAAGAATATAAATCATGGTTAGTACAACTGAAGCGTTCGATAACCACAATCTATTATCCTTAAAGACTTTTAGGTAAAATCCGAGGTCACTATTTGACTTCTCGTTCACTCGATAATCACATAAATGCAATTACGAGACCTACGTTCAATGTTGGAAAAGATGTTAGCATTGGCAGGATTTCCATTTGATCATCGTGGAATATCAAATAAGATATCACTACAAATGTTCCGGCTATATCACATAGATAAGCAATAATATCACAAAGATATGACTTGAATGTGTCTTAAGAAAATGAAAATGATCAAATGAATGATCAAGCACGATAGCTCTAGACACAACGTGATCAAATCAAGTCGGGGACTGGAGCAGAATGTCTCCCTTTTTCAATATCAACATCTTCCAAATGAAGAGTCCATAGAAATGTGAAAATCTCCATGAGAAATGAAACAAGTATTTGTTAAGAAAGACGTGAGTGGTTAGGTAAGGATGTGCATTGCTTCACTGGGTCCATGAAGTCTTTATCAAGATATCAACAAATGACATCTGATAGAAATGTGTTTTACCCGGCGATTTGAGAAATTTAGGGAAGGGTATCATTTCTTTTAACCCTTTTCTCACAACATATCACCATAACATCTCGCTTTTCGACTTTACTCCCTCCATCCTATTTGCACAAAATCATCATCACTCAAAATACCCTTATAATCTAATGAAAGAATTGAATACTCCGGGGTTAGAACTCATCGGTGATGCTGAAGTTCATGGAGTGAACGAATCGCTCAAGTGCAACCTAATCAACGAACTTCAATTGATGAAAAGGCATTTGAAAATCATCAAACGTGTGTATGAAAAGATTTGAAAACACATTTGAAGTTTTGAAATTTTTGAAATCACAAACTCCCCCTTAATCTATGCAAAGGTATATCAAAATGTTTTTCATAGAAAGGTAGAGCAAAAATTGGTTTTTGTGAGATCAAAACAAAATCTTTGTTGTGATATATACAGAAAAATTTGAGAGTCTAAAGTGAACAAAAAAATTTTTTTGGAAACACAAAATTTTTGCTTCAACAACAATGTTCATAGTAAGGATACTAGGGAGTACACAAAGGCGTTCGATCCTTCGCATCTTACATCAACTAGTTGGATGCAAAATAAAACATTCAAGCACATTTAACTCAATGAATTGTTCAAGATGAGACAACTAGGGAGTACACAAAGGCGTTCAATCATTCGCTTCTCATATCAACAATTGAGAGTTTTGGAAAACAATTTGTTTAACAATGGAGATTAACAAAATCTTTTGGCGGGAAAAATAATTTTTGCCTAGGATTTTCAAAAGAAATCATGAAAGCCTCTTTCGGAAATAAATAAAACAATGAAGCACGGGTTATACACGGAATATGTATAAGCCACTTTGATATAAATAAATCATTGAAGCACAGGTTACATACATAGTATATGTAAACCACTTTTAAGAAGAAAAAATCTCTTTGTAAATTTTCAAAATTTTATACTTTTGTATTTGATTTTGTTTTTTTTTTTTTTTTCAAATTTTGTATTTTTTTTTTAAGAATGTATCAAAAACAAAATAAGTTAAGGTTCAAGATTTAACATGCCAAGCTTGGAGATAAGAAAATTAACCTCTTTTCGTCCAATGGTTTGGTGAACAAATCCGCAAGCTGATATTCAGTGCCCACAAAGTAGAGCTCGATGTCACCTTTCTCAATATGATCTTTGAGAAAATGATATCTCACATCAATATGCTTTGATCGAGAGTGGTTTACTGATTTGACTGCAATAGCAATGGTGTTAGGTCGAAAATCGACTAAGTATAATTTGTTCAAAATAGTTGAGGCTCATTGAAGAAAGCTTGCTCAGGATTCTGAAGTCATTCAGAATAAAGCTCACTGAAGCTTCACTTCAGATTCAGAATCAACCAACACTGAAGACGTTCAGACGAAAGTCAAAGACTGAAGACTAAAGAAGAAGATCATTTCTGAAGCAGAGCTCAGAGAAGATCTTACCTGAAGTTGAATCTGAAGAGGCTCAGTGAAAAAGTACTTACAACACTTTTTCACTGATTACGAGGAAAGTCTTTTTGCAGCTTTAACTACCTTTACCCGGTTAATTACTATCAACCTGGGATTGGGTAAGTTTTAGCAAAAGGTTGGGAATAAAGTATGTCAAGTCACATCAAAGAAACTTACATACTTTACCTTAAACAAGCATGTTATGGATTTGTCCCACAAATCCATCCAACCATATTTAGTACGGCATATTGCCATGTCATCAGGACATGTTTGCCTATAAATATAAGACTTCTCACACTTGCAATATAGCTTGGAACTTTGGCAATTGCAACGTGTGATATTACTCTAAGTATTCTTACGAGTAATTTTTCGTCGCATAGATCATTTGTATTTCTGGGGTTGTTTAGATACTTTCACAAGTGTGATTATCTTTGTTCCGCAATAACTCTTGTATTTTGTTTATAACAATAAATAAAATATATTGAAAAATACATCTCGACTCATTGCCATAATACTTGATTATACTTAGTAATTTATATAGTTTCAAGCAATTATATTTTATTACTCTTATCCATTATCTGGATCGTAAGTCTAACTAGTCATGTCTAGTTTTGATTTACTTGCCAGTCGGGTTTCTTGATATAACTTGTGATTATTATTGTCTAACCTTATATTTTGTTATATCTTGATCTCTTGTACATCTTGTTAGGTGGACTTACAAATGGCACTTTGAGAGTCACAATAGATAGGGATATGATCATATTTCAGACCATAATCAGTTAGTTGTGTCTTCATCCATAACACTTGAGCACAACAACTAGCCGCAGCCACATATTCAGCTTCAGCTGTTGATAGTGACAAACAATTTTGTTTCTTGGAAGACCAACTCACAATTTTATCACCTAAAAATTGTAAAGTACCGGAAGTGCTCTTGCGATCAAGCTTACAACCTGCATGATCTACATCTGAATAGGCAGTTAGATTGAATCCAGTATCCCTTGGATACCAGAGACCTAAATTGGGTGTACCCTTCAGATAACGAAATATTCGTTTCACAGCTTCAAAATGTAAATCAGTTGGAGCAGCTTGATACCTAGCACACATACATGTTGCATACATTATATCTGGGCGAGATGATGTGAGATACAACAATGAACCAATCATACTTCTATATCTCTTTTGGTCAAATGGTTTCCCATTTTTATCAGCATTTATGTTTGTTCGAGCAGCCATTGGGGTAGAAATTGAAGAACATGAAGCCATATCAAACTTTTTCAACATATCACTTATGTATTTTCCTTGTGATATAAAAATACCATTTGGTAATTGTTTGATTTGAAGACCCAAAAAGTAGTTCATTTCCCCAATCATACTCATTTCAAAATGATTAACCATTGGAGATGTAAAGTTTCGGCAAAATGTTTGACTGGTTGACCCAAAGATAATGTCATCAACATATATTTGGACAAGAAGAACATGTTTACCTTGTTTACGAATGAACAGGGTAGGGTCTATTGTGCCTTTGGTAAACTCACCTCTAATCAAGAAAGTAGTTAAGGAATCATACCATGCGCAGGGTGCTTGCTTAAGACCGTAGAGAGCCTTGTCTAACCTGTAGACATGGTTTGGCCTTTTAGAATCAACGAATCCTTCTGGATGTTCAACGTAAACTTCTTCTTTAAGGTCACCATTCAAGAAAGTTGTCTTCACATCCATTTGAAACACAGTGAAGTTTCACAATGCGGCATAAGCTAAGAAAATCCGAATGGCTTCCATTCTTGCAACTGGAGCAAAAGTTTCGTCGAAGTCAACACCAGGTTGTTGGCAATAACCCTTTGCAACTAGTCGAGATTTGTTCCTTACTACTACTCCATTCTCATCCTTCTTGTTCTTGAAAATCCACTTTGTTCCAATAGGTTCATCTTTTCTTGGATTTGGAACTAATCTCCATACTTTCAGTCTTTCAAATTGAGCGAGTTCTTTTTGCATAGCTTTAACCCACTCTGGATCACGAAGAGCTTCAGAGACAGTTTTGGGTTCGATGTTGCTGAGAGAAAGTGCAACAAGACACTCGTTTACTGAAGTATGAGTAGATACTCCGGCTTGTGGATCTCCAATAATTTGATCGGTAGGATGATTTTTCAGCATACGTGACCATTTGCGATCATAAGGAAGAGGATCTTGTTGTTGAACATCAACATCATCATCATTAAAACCTGAGTTTTGTTGAAAGATGGAATCATAACTTGGTAGAACAGCTTCCTCATAGGATGTATGATCGAAGTCAAGTGGCACATACACATTTGGAGTGTTTATCAGATTCGTTGTAGGTTGTTCTTGAACATTCTATTGAGAAGAATTATCAGGAGAAGGTGGTGAAGAAGAATCGATAGAAGAGGATGAAGAACTACTACTAGAAGATGTAGTACCTTGCTCAGAAGAACTTGACGATGATTCATGATTGTTGTCAGGAATTGAATTATTTGTCTGAATTGGTTCAACGATGACTCGAGGTTCTTCATCATGAATCGGTTTGAAATTGTAGAATTCTTCAAAAAGAATATCTAATTCATCACTTGTTGGAGTTGGAAACTTCTTGAATTTAGATGCTAAAGTAGAAGTCCTTGATGAAGTACTTTAAGCACTTGGATCACTACTTGTTGGTAACAAACTTTCTTGTTCAAAGATCATGCCCGACATCTCATCAAACCAAACATTCATTGTTTCTTGAATTGTATTTGTTTGGCGATTGTAGATTCGGTAGGCAATTGATGTCTTGGAATAACCAACAAAGTAACCTTCATCACCTTTCTTCTCGAACTTTTCAAGATTCTCCCGATCATTCAAAGTATAACAAACACACCCAAAGATATGAAAATAGTTGATTTTGGGTTTGCGTTTGTTAACAACCTCATAAGTAGTCTTCTCGAAACACTGATTGACAATGGACCGATTCTGAGTGTGACAAGCAGTGTCAACAGCTTCAGCCCACATATTGGAAGGCAACTTGGAATAAGCAAGCATTGTTCTTGCAACTTTCACTAGCGTTTGATTTCTCCTTTCAATGACACCATTTTGTTGTGGGGTACGAACCGCAGATAATTGGTGAGTAATGCCTTTGGATTTACAGAATTTATCAAAAACGACATTCTTGAATTCAGTTCCGTTATCCGAACGGATGTAACGGACTGGAAGTTGAAGATTTACTTAAGTATAAGTGATGAAATCGATCAAAATCTGATTTGTTTCATCTTTGGAGGCAAGAAACTTGACCCAAGTATATCTTGAATAATCATCAACAATAACCAAGATATATTTCTTCCCATTTCGGCTTTGTACTTTCATCGGCCCACAAAGATCCATGTGAAGCAAATGAATAGGTGCTAATGAATTTGGAGAGCAATGCTTTATTGCCAGTCATGTGTTTTGAACACCCGGAATCGAGTATCCAAACACAGATGGTTATTTCCCGCAATCAAAGAAATTTAACCGACTTTAGGTACCCACTTCAAGACGGGTCCTTTGTGGTTAGTTAACACAGGCAGGGTATATAACTTAGGAATAGCATTCAAACTTGCTTTGGAATCAACATAAGCATTAACAAGCACATTATCAATAAGCACACTTGGATATAAAGTACGAACATTCACACATGAATTAAAAGTCACATGTCTACAAGCATTCACACCTATCACTCGAGAACATGAATTAACGTTGTTTACAACCACACAAGGCCTTGCCTTGGCACCATTAACATTGTTTAACAAAGAGGACTTAAAAGATGAATTGTTTGAACTAAAAGAAACATTCTTCTCGTTACTACCAACTAGTCTCCTTCGCCTTTTCTTCTTTTTCTCAACATTAGTGAACTTAGGTTCTAATGACTTAGCTACCCATTTAGTATCACTAATTAAGCTCTTTCCACCTGTTGAATTGACACTAAGAAGATTAAAACGAGAGTTTTTGAACACTTTCATCTTTTTAGAGTCTTTTGTTAGTGCGGAAACTTCTTGTTTCTTTGGTTTATCGTGAGAAAACCACCCATATCTATCCCTATATCTAGTTGCACCATTTGAAGTATCCCTAGTTAGCGAAACTGAGCTAGACTTAGATACCTTAGGTAATGAACTAGATTGAGAGTTAGATGAAGAAAACATTAGGATTGTCTTTCGGAAGTTTCACTTTGGTGTACTTTGTTCTGCGAATGACCTCAACTTGTTTGATTTTGACATGATTAACCGGGGTAGGACACTTTGGTTTTAACTTATTGATTTTTGTGATGGTCTTTGGTTCAGTCTTGACGAGTTTGGACTTAACTCGATCCTTTGAATAATATGAAGTTAAAGCTTTGGAAAATGGGTTTTGAGAATCCGCATTTGTTTTAACTTTGATTTTGGTAGATTCAATCTTTTTCTCAATTTCTGAATCAAAAACATATTCTCCCTCCATTAATTTATCAAAATCATCTTTTGTGAAGAATTTCACCGGAGGTTGATTAGTTTTAAATTCTTTTGAAGTTTTTGAAAAATCAGGATCCTTGGGATCCAAGTTCACATCATGGGTAGTCTCAGAAATTAGGTCAACTTGAACTGACATATCTTTGGTTTCACAAGAAATTTGAGTAGAAGTATCAACACCAATATTAGCACTAAGCTTAGGGTGAACAACTAACTCATCAAGAGTATCACAAGTGAAAAACCTATAGAAGTACCATATCAAAACTAAACTATGTGCAAGTTCGTCATTAGATAAATCAGATTGCACATAATCATCAGCTATAACAGTATCAGCATTTTGACATGAATATTCAAGAGAATCAGTCAGGGTTTGTGTGGATGTATTGGTAGATGAAACACCAATAGTCTGGGTGGAATGGTCTACTAAAGCACATAGGTCAGTTTGAGTAGAAACATTCACACAAACTTTCTTAGCATGTATAATAACCAATTTATCCTCTGAACTTGGATTTTGAGACTGAGATGATCAATGACTTTTTGTTGAGAATCCACCTTTTGTTGTAAACTTTCTATTTGTTTTTCCAAAACTGTTGATGGAATATACATTTTAGTAGGTTTAGGTGAAGGACTAACATATTCTTTGTTTTGAAAATTCGATGCAATTTCTTCCAATTTAAAATTGAAGACTCTATTGTTTTGTAAGAAGCATTTAGAGCATCATAATTAACCAAAAATTCATCTTTTGGTTTCTCAACTTCATCGGTCTCAAATTCGTTATCCAATGGACGAATAAATTGTTGTACCATACCAAGTCGAAGAAATTTTTCATCATACAAAGGTTCTATTTCATCCTTGGCTTTTTGCAATGGTGTGATATTCTCAAATCCCAACCCGAGAAGAAGATCATCTTTTGCAATTTTGACTTGTTAAAATAGGCAATGAAATCCAAGAGAGGGTTTTGTTCAACTTTATATAACTTCTCTTGATAGAAAAGTATTCTTTTAAATTCCTCAACTTGTTTTTCAAGATTTCCAATCTCAACGCCTTTTAGAAAACAAGTATGATTTAAGTCAGAAATCTTCCTTTCGAGTTCAACGTTGTTTGGTTAGCTTCTTGAAGCTTCTTATTGAGAATATCAACATCCATTTGTCTAGCATTTGCCCGAAGCCATTCATTGGTCTTTTGAATTTCAAGATTTTGATTGGCTTTTTCAAGATCTTGGATGGTCTTCTCAAGATTAAGACATTTTTGTAATAACTTAGAATCAGGAGAGGCATTCAACTCACATTCTTTAACCAACATCCTTTCTTTATATGATTGAAAGTCTTGTTTAATAGTATCATGATCAAAAAGTAATTTGAATATTTTCAAGAAGTTTTGAAAATTCACTTTTAGATAATGAAATACTATTTGCAAATTTTTGTTTTTGTTGGCTAAAGTCTTAATGAGTTGTCAAGTTAGATAGAGCTAAATTAAGTGACTCTTTATCTCTAACTAATGAAAGAGTAGAGTTAAGATTTACCTCATCATCAGGGTACTCATCATCAGTGCTTTCAGCCTCAAAAGCTTGTTCTTGGCCAACCTCGCCATAAAGCAAACATTAGCAGAAAGATCTTCATCTTCATCATCTATATAATGGGGGTCGATCTCGAGTATATCAAAATTTTTTCTACACAAAACATATTCCCTATATCGCAAAAAAAAAAAATTCGGGGGCGGGCACCCCTCCTCGCCCTTAATACCATGCTAAAGCGATATGATATTTAAATACATTCCTTCAAATTATTTATCGAAATATATATTTGTCAAAATAAACATGGTATGATTTGTATGTATTACCAAAGCAATAACTCCTTGTAAATGTATATTTAAATGTGTCTTTTGAGAAAGATGAGACATGTGTCATTATACTAGAGATAAGTTACGTAAATTATTATTAAAGACTCATGAAAATGATAATTAAAATCATGATTTTTATTTTCTTATTACATGTGTTTTATCATGAGGCTATGAGGCTATGGCTATATCATTAAAAAAAGAAATATATATATAAGCTCAAAATTGAGGCTTAGATGAAATGAGTATATTGAAGTATATATTCTTCAAACACATGTACTTTATAACTCATAGGATAAGGGTAATATTAATATTGCAATTTTGATATGGTAGGCAACTAGGCATAAAATTCTTCTTTGCTCTTGAGAAGAAAACATTGCTAGAGTCATAAAATAGGATTTGTGCGAGTAGGAACGGCCAAATGGGGTGGGGGGCCGATTTGTATAAATAGTATATTAGAGGGGTGGGTCGGATCGTGTTTGACAGTACAACCACGCATGCGCTTAAATAGTGATCTCTTTGTGGACCCTTTTTCATTAAAAATTAAAGGTTTATACACTCTCGTGTCTCGTCTTTGCATTTATCATTGTTCTTTTATAATAAAAATTGTAATCCCCTTTATTTTTATAAATGTTATAAAGAAAATTTATTTAAATAACTCAATTGCTCTTAAAAACCCTCATCATATGAAATTAGGTGTTAAAATTATCGGATTAATTTAAACTTAACTTTTATGTTATTAATTTACACTTTAAGTCCATATTTTAAAAAATATTTCCACTGTACCTCTACATAAGTTACATTTATATCAACCTATATTACTTGACACTGTCACCACCACTAATAGTCGACACCATCACCACCCGTTTTCAGCACCACCAGACCCTCTTTGACTCCACCACCGCTACATTAGACGGACATTGTGCTAATTTTATTTAAATTAGATCAAACATTTCAAATTTTTAATAATAAAATGTTAGCAAATTACTATTTCAATTGATTAATGCATCCTTAAATTTATCCATATTTCGAATTCAACAGTTTAGAGTAACAATTTCGTGACAGATTTTCCCTGAAATGTCTAAAATTGCCAATGTCTTACCTTTATATGGTGAGATAAACTATCTTGACTAATCGCTCAAAAATAAAATATAATAAGTTATATTATTTGAAATATATACAGCTTAATTCATTTCAAAAGAATTATGATGTATTTCAATAAATTTTAAGTCATTAATTTTAATTAAATCCATTAATATTTTTCTTTCAATCTATTTACCATTGTAAATTATTGTGTTGTTTTTTATTGTTAACATAATTCTTTTACGAGGCAACGATTTTTTTTTTTTGAACAGCAAATTTGATACTACTACCACCTTATTTGATTACATCAAGTAACACCATTGTCAAGGTTTAAACCTTGATTTTTTACAAGAGGATAAAGCCTCTACCATCCCACCAAAGTGGTGATGGCTTTTACGAGGCAATGATAATTATAGTTCTACACACATAATGTGATTAGGGATTAAAAGATATAATTATAATTGTAACTGTTCATAGTTTTAAAGGATTTTATATTTTGGTTTGACTAAATGTAATCATTTGGGTAGTTTTGACGCTTAATAATGGAATTTTTGATATTTAGATTTTAGTTGAATACACATAGTATTTTCAAACTCCCGATTAGGGATGACTAAAATACCATAGCCGATGAGGAATCTGATACCCGAACCCGATTTAACCGGGGATGAGATGTAATTCTATTTCCTAATGAGGACAGACGGGGATGGGAACCATAAATCCTTGATCCTCATATCCGAACCCGAAAATAATATATATATCTCTCGTAAAGTCATAATTACTTAAGTTTTTTTATATATTAAAATTATTTTAAGTTTTATTTAATACAATTTATAGCTATACTTTACTTATCATTAACTTAACATGGATATTAGTTTATAAATAAAAAAAATAGGTCGAACTTATACACATTCTTCTACTTATCTTCTGCTACGATGAATTTATGTTTATTCAAAATGGTATCCCTGATACTCGACGGGGATTCCCGATACCTAATGGGGATGTAATTTAAATCTCCGATGATGATGGGAACGAGGATGAGGACTACAAATGAAAACCGGGTATGGAGATAAAGATGGAGACCCCCAATACCTGCCCCATTGTCATCCTTACTCTCGATTACATATGTAAAATTTCCTCTTAATTTATAATGTTATTAGCATAGACTTGACCTATTATAAAATTTTACAAGTCTATTTGTTTAATTTTTATTTTTATGTAGTTTATCCAATTGTGATACCGAGACGAGGATACTCCCATTACCCTTAATTTGTAAATGATATATTTTCTGAAATGGTAAACATAGCCTTCTAGAATATACACCAATGATTGACGCATTTTATACAATCACCTGACAAAATAAGGACCATCTATCATTTAACATACAACTCTTTAATGGATATAATAAGCTCTTATACATACCATAAACGATTGTGTTTATTATTTTCCTATGTTATAATAATAACTACAGGAGTGCATAATCAAAAATATACGACTTACTAACTATTAACTATTAATTCATTTTGAGGAAAAAAAACTAAATATATATGAATATGTAATGTCTCGAATGTTAAATATGAATTAGTAACTCTTTCAAAAAAAAATTATTTGTCTAATTAAGTTAACAAACTGCAAGTCATCTAAATATAACTTGTGATTTCATTGTCACAACTCACAAGACTACAACGATTACGGTGAACTAACAATATAACTACTTTTCACTTTCCACCTTTCCAAATATAGGAATACAAAGTTTACCCTTTTTTTTTTATAAAAAAAAGCTATCAATTAATCGTGTTACCAATAGTTGCTATCTATCTTTTGACCCACATATCTCTTCTTGCACCTACATCACTGGAATGATCAAAACGATCACCACTTATGTATAGCTTGTTGATTATATTCACACCATAGAGCTTTTGTCCTTGCAACTTGATTAATTGGCATTTTATGAGAAGTGTTAGAACAACACAAAAAAAACTTCCTTTCATTTTTTTTAAATGTTGAGTATCTAACACTTTGGTATCTAACTAAATTTCTAAAACTTCAAAATAAAATTTTTTGTTGAACATTTTTAACCCCGTTTTCTGTTTAGCTTTATATATATATATATATATATATACGTGGCTTTAAATGTAACTTGTTAATTACAAGGATGATATGATAACCGTCAAACAAGACTTCTATCAATTGATCTCAGTCAAACAACCGATCGATCGACTCCTTTAGTATCGAATTTCAAGTATGACGTCTTCGACTTTACCTCTTCAGTTAATGAGTAATTTACCAACTTCTACCACCATACCGCAAAAACTTGTGACATTGGCGATCGTAGTGTTGAAAAAATAATTCTTCACATTAAAATTACAACAAACCCGTCACAAAAATATGTATGTTCCTCGTGGGTTGTTGGTATAGTAGACAAATTCTTAATAAATCCAACTTTGTGTTCTCACATAAATTCCTAATTGTCTAGCTTTTTTATGTATATATCTAATATTTAATATCAAATACTTCTAATCTCTGATGCACGGAAACGGCAAGAAGGTGTCGTCCCACATACCAGAAACTTCCCGGGGACGGAAACGTGTACGGGACGGTTGGAAACGTTTCCTAGACGTTTCTTGACCGTTTCCTTAAGTCAACGAACGTTTCTTGAACCATTTCTATTTTTGGGGACGTTTTTTAAAGGTTTCTAGAAGTTCAAGGGCGTTTCTTGTAAGTTTTCAAGGCGTATTGTGTAAGCTTCTCGCCGGAATCGTTGACTGTAAACTGTAGTTCGAAGCTTTGCTAGAAGTGACAACGGGAAAGTTGCACCGGGGGTGGTGGTCTCTGGTGGTGGTGGTGGTTGCTAGATCTGTTGAGGAAGAAAGGGGGAAAAAAGTATTTTATACCCTTATATGTACTATGTGCCAGCCTTTTTTTATTTATTTTTGAAATGACAAATATGAGCTGTCATGAACTCATAACTAATTATATCTATTTAATTATTTAATATATAGATAGATATTATCTATGTCTATCTAATTACTTAATTATTTAATACCAATTATATTTAACTTGTTTTACGAGTATTTATTAATTAAAACATAAACTTAAAATAGTTATTTAAACTTATATAGTTTGTTAATATTAACTGATCTTGTATTTAATTTTCTAAATTTGAAGTATTGTTTATATTTTCAAACAATTATGTTAGTTTCAAGTTTTTAATATATTTTAAAATTTTTATTATAGAATATTTTATAAATTATTATTTTTATATATAAAACCCAATAGAAAGTATGGTGTACCCATGCCGTACCCGTTTATAGAATATTATTATTTTATATATATTTTTCAATTTCATAACTATATTTATATTTTTTTCATTGCCGTACCCATGCCGTACCCGTTTCTTGATTTTTTGAGTTTTGTCGTTTCCTTCCCGTATCGTACCCGTTTCCGGTTCTCGTACCAGTTCCCGTACAACATAGCTTCTAATACTATCTTATAAACATTTTGCTTTTTTTTTCCAAATCTCAATTAAATAATTGAACTACCTAAATTACTCATCTTTTTTATTTATTATTTAATATCTCTATTTAATATACCTATAATACCCTTAAATATCAACCATTCATTTTCTCTCTCTCCTCAAATCCCAATCACTCATTTTTTTCTCTCTCCTCCAAAATTATTTTATTCATCTAATTTATTCAAAATCTTTTATCTCAAAAACCATATATCGATAAAATTTCATGTTCTTTCATTAGAGATTTTTAAATTCAAGGGCGAAGCCTGTACGGTTAAGACATTTGACTATCATACTCTATGACTGGACCTATCACCCCCACCATCTCACCGTCGCAACGGGCACTATCTCTCGTTATATAAAATTGCTTTTAATATGACAATAATCACTAAATTATTTTATTAATTTGGGCCACTTTGAATACTAGCAAAGAAAATAACTTGGAAACAGAACTTCACAGCTTGCTTATTATTTGTCGTTAACACTGGGTCCAATACAAGGTATATAACTTTCATATCCTTATAAGGCTAGCTTGTTCACTTTTTCTAGAACAGGAATCGTTAATATTAGAAATTTAATGTATTAGACCATTCCTATCATATCGTAGATTAATTCGTAGACACAATGGGTCTCTTTGTGGCTTAGCTAGCTAGTTGATATATATCATAAATAATAATGGTGTCCATATACATATATAACTATTTCAATCAAGAAAGTAAACAATAATACACGTAATAAACAGAGATTAATCCATCTTCACTCTACAATCTACATGATAATAGTCTAGCTAGTATTTCCTAATTAAACAGCATCCATCAAAAACGTGATTTTTTCGATTTTGACGGATCAATATGTTTTTAAACACTTAAATAATGATAATTAGTTAAGCACTATGTTAGATTTGTGGACTTTTAATGCATCAAAATGATGTTTTTTAAGTGTTCTCACTGTTCGATCTCATTTTAAAACTGTTCTTATTTGATTGTCCCCCTATATATATATATATATATAGAGCTTTGTTCATTTACATCCTTAATTTTTCATGGATCTCAAGGGCTTAATCTTAGCCCTTGGATCATTCCCATCAATGGTGGAGATTAACATTTACCCCTAATTAAAAATAAAACACGGAAGGGTATATTCGTAATTTACATTAAAAAAATAAGACTCTATCTTTCATTTATCTTCTTTTCTTTTTCTCCTGATCAAAACACACACACACACACACACTCTCTCTCTCTTCTACTCCTTGGACAGTAACCACCACCACCACCAACATATCCGACCGCCGTCGTCGCCGCCACCACCACCACCACCACCACTAAAATCTGGATCTTCATCTCAAACTACTAGCAACAACAACAAATAAAAGATGATGTTTTAGTTATTATTAGAGTGATATTTATGTAGTTTATGTTTTTAATATAAAAATGGACAAACAAACCATTTTTATCCATGATTTGTAGTCTTTTTCTCTTATTTTTGTTTTTTCATATGATAAGAAGTTGTATTATTGGTTGTTGTTTAAAATTTTTATAATGAGTTTTGCCCACAAAGTGTTTGATGAAATGTCTAAGTCAAAGTGTATGTACTAAATCAAACTTCGAATATGAAAGTGTATGCTAAAATCATTTTGATTTTATATATGATTTGTTTAAGGAAGCCATTTGCTTTAACTAAAATATAATCATATATGATTTTGTATATGTTTTCCCCAATGCATACGTAAAATCATTCTTATGGATAATTCAAAAATGATTTTGTATAAGTATGAATAAAATCAAAAATAATTTTGTATGGATAATTCACACTATGTTTAAATCATATATGATTTCAAACGGTTATATTTTTATGCAACTTATTTTGGTTTTGACTCGATGTAATATACAAAATCATAAATGAGTTTCTAAAGTTTACTCTAATGTATGTGTAAAATCATTTTTGATTTTGCATAGGTTTCTAAATGATGCATAAAAATCTTTTTGATTTCGTATTGTTTTTTATGAATGAGATGGAATTACCTAAATGTCCTACACAAAATCATATATGATTTGGTATACTTGGTTGACTATTACGACTAAAATCATATATGATTTTGAATATGATTAATGATATCGAACTCATTTTTTTTGTCTATATTTATAAATAAAATCATATATGATTTTGTATATGTTTTCCCCAATGCATACGTAAAATCATTTTTGATTTTGAATATCACAGTTAATGCTTTAAATCATTTTTTATTTATACAAGTTTCTTTGTATGTAACTCATTTTAAATCTATGTTTTACTTTTTGTTTTTTTTGTTTCTTTTTTATTTTTACAGTCTCTTAAAATTAAAGTGCGGTGGTGGTGTTGAGTATATATCCTCACAGTTGACCTAATTAAGAAAATACATAATGGTTGTGCTAAAAGCCCTAAATAAATAAGCCCAATCTTTTATTAAGAAAATATATACAAAATCATTTTTTATTTAAATACTAAACTAAATAAGCCGTTGGCTAACCCTGCGACTTCAAACATAAACCCTTAAGCGTACCGTATGCACCCGTCCCCCTCCTGTAGCTTTAGCATTTAGGGTTTTATAATGTAACTTTCCCCTCGGGTTTATTTTGGCTAACCCTACGACTTCAAACCATAAACCCTTAAGCGTACCGTATGCACCCGTCCCTCTTGTAGGCTTTAGCATTTTAGGGTGAGCATTTAGGGTTTTAGAATGTAACTTTCCCTTCGGGTTTTACTTTGTAGCTTAGGGTTAGGTTTGAAGTCGTAGGGTTAGCCGCTAACCCTATGACTTCAAACCATAAAACCCTTAAGCGTACCGTATGGCACCCGTCCCCCCCTGTAGGCTTTAGCATTTTAGGGTTGAGCATTAGGGTTTTAGAATGTAACTTTTCCCTCGGGTTTTACTTGTAGCTTAGGTTTTAGGTTTGAAGTCGTAGGGTTAGGCTAACCCTACGACTTCAAACCATAAACCCTTAAGCGTACCGT